>NC_141067.1:21261953-21319453 GCF_041138505.1 Cibotium barometz
ACACACACACACACACACACACAGATTGTGTTATGTCTCTTTCTACCAGGCTAATTGGTAGCTCATGGGGCAAGAACAAAGGCCACTATAAGGAGATAGGGTAAGGGGCTTGGATTGGCCTCAAAGGCTGCCTCTCAGAAGAGCCAAGGAAAGGAAAACCTATACATATTCTGAAGCAGGTCAGAACAAGGAGATTTTCACAAAACTTCTACATTCTGAGGGAGATCAAGAAGGCACAGAATTGTGTAGAAGCTCCTTTTCAAGAGGGTGTGCAGGTCTATATGTTAGAATTGGAGCCTATCCGTAAGGTGGAAGAGGACAGCCTTGCTCTGTCTATAGGAGGCTGCTGAAGACTTTCTCATAGAGTACAAGTTTCAATGACCTATGTGTTGTGTGTGCCCACGCACATAGGATGAATATAATGCCCAAGGATAGTGAGACACTGAAGAGGCTTAGGTGGAGGTATGCGATGCTTTCCTTTCAAAGAAAATGTAGATGATGTTTATTTGGAAGAACAGTTGATTCCATATTTAGATGGATTGTACAAATCAAAAGAATGAGAAATATTTTTTTGTAATGTAATGTCTTCAACTGTTCTATTCTCACTCAAGCAATGTGTCTTGGAAAATAGTTTACATTGTCTTGTTTTTTAAAAGTATTGTCTCGAACAAAAGGCTCTTGATTAATTATATTACATTCAAATTTGTAATGTCAAGTAGGAGTGACATTAACAAGATACACTTGATTAATTATGTCAGAAGAGTACATTGGAGTGGGGATTGTAGAGTAGGAATGATTTTGACTCTGTTACCCAATTCTTTACATTGTATTAGTCGCTCCGTTCTAAGGAGGATCTTTCTACCATTGTGAATGAAATTAAAGTGTGCCGGTGTGTCTTGCGAGGATTCTTCGACAATATCCTTCCTTAGCTGTTGTTGTAAATTGCATTTCTTTCATATAGAAACAATTGTCACCAGTGTTGAAGCCTCATCAATCACTTCAATGTCTATGACTTTGTCATCCATTGCACTTGCGGCTTCCTGATCCATTGGTACCAACTCTCCATTGATGTAACGGGACCTGCCATACCAGAAGGACAAGATAAAAGTTTGAGTTGCAATCATGTACTTCGCAACTACTGTCTCCAGTGCAATGTTACAATGGATATCATCAAAAACTTTACTCGGCCATCCCTCATCAAGAAGTCTTGCTAAGAGGAATGTGTCCAAATCTTTGCAGATCAGCATGGTTCTCACTATCTTCACCTGAAATAAGCTAAAAAGCTCCACGAACACAATAATTGGTAGGTAAACAATAATTTTTACTACACGAGTTGGAATGCTCCCTCGTAGAGAGCGTTGCACATCCTTGAAGAGCTGGCTCTTTGCTGACTCCATTACTGAGGGGTCTGGGATAGGCCAATCCATGTAGTTCCACTCAGCTTCTTCCAAAGGTAGCTCTTCCGAGCAGCCATGATTCATGTGTTTCTTGTTTAGCAGACGGTAGAAATGATCATAGAAAAAGATTCCTGCATCTACGAGGCTTTTGTTTCTCCTTCCCTCATACTGTAGCCAACCAATGTGTGCGTGAACCACATTCATAATTCTAATGCTGCACTGAACTAGCTCCCACTCCTCATATGATGAGGGGTACACATCAACCATAGACATAGACAATTTACATAGTTCATTAGACCATTATGAGAAAATGAAAGATTAACAAGGGATAGATTAATTTACAGTTTGGTCTATGCGAGGGCAATTTTATGTCATCTAGATTCTCAAGCACAAGCTCATTATGCATATATATATATATGCTGCACTAGGACTTCCTTGATGGTTTTCCTTCCAACCTCTATCTTGAAGTCTTTCACTCTTCCTTTCTATGACGCCCTAAATGTATTCTTGTTGCTTGTCTTTCTTCTCTTCCTTGACTACATAAGGACCCATGTGCCCTTGGTGATTAGCACTTTAGTCCATTAATTTTGCGCATTGAGAGAGTTGGATATAAGTATAGCAAACAGTGATGATCTTACTCTCCTTGCCCTAGGAGATGAATTATCTATGATGGCATTAATGGAGCAAAATCATGATGATATAAAATGAGATTTGCTACCCATCTTTTCAAGAAGAAATGGCATACAAAAGGCTGAAGCTTCAGAAAATGGAGTGCAGTAGAAGGTAGAGGAAATGAAAAGAGCACGTGAGATATTGTTTAAGCCCAAGAGGAAGTTTGAGAAGGAGAAAATTTTTCCTCCTTTTCAAAGATGTGTATTTAATACATGAATACAAATAGAAGTTTCCCTCCCTACAAAAGTGTAGGTGTGTTTAATGCATTCGGGTGTGAAAAGTGACTATGAAGTGTAAGTAGAGTATATTTTCAGGTGAAAAAGAAGAGTTTTTGGATTTAGAAAAAAGAAATGACCTATTTTTCAACGTAACATTGCCTTCTTCTTGATTGGATGTTCTCCTTTTTCTCTCTCTACTAAAGGTCCTACGAATGACCTCCAAAATGACCTACAAGAAAACATTGCCTCACCAGTGTTTGCATGCAATACTTGAAATGTTCCAGTAAAAGGCTTTCCAATGGCTGCTCCTCTACCATGTTTGAAGGAAAAATATCTGCAAACAAGAAATAAGTTCACTTAGATTGAAACATCTCTGTCATAAAATCTCACATACCCCTTTCTACCTGCGATACTTATTACGATTGCATGGAAATCGAGTTTGTTGGCGAAGATGGATATCTCGTGCTATGTAAACATGTTGTACCATGGCCACTAGTTTTCCATTGCTTGCCTTCTTGAAGCCTTGTAAACGGCCTTTCCAATGGTGCTCCAGTACATTTTGTCATCGAGCTCGGTGAGGCCCAATTGCCGTAGTCTATAGATAAACACAAGCGATCTTACGAAATGCCTCTCCCACCCAAGCACCATCATCATCCTTCTTGTTGTGCAGGGATATCTCCTCGATCTCGTCTTTTAGTCTTCTTGGTGCACCCATATCTTCTTGGAAGCTAGAGTAGAAAGGTTAGGGTTAGAGTAAAAAGGAAAGAGATCAAAGATGATGTGTAAACTGGGGTTAGAGTAAAAAAGAAAGAGATCAAAGATGATGTGCAAACTAGGGTTTTATGGGAGCCTTGAAGATGAAAGAGATGGAGCTCCGAGAAGGGAGGGAGATTAAGATGAAGGAGAAAGTTTAGGGTTTCGGGCTTTAATGGTTTCATTAGGGTTGGGCAAATAAGATAGAGATGGAAGAGGAAGGAAGGAAGAGTTTGATTTGGACGTTCAAGAGGGAAAGCGGACTTGAAAATGAAATTTTTGACTACAATGAAATTTGAGATGGGTTTTTGGAGGGGAAAGTGAGTTTTGGGGGATCTCAAAATTTCAAAATTTTAAGGATTTTTTGAGCCACGAAAATGGTGGGACCATACCTACCCTAAACCGCCTACTTTTTTAAAGGGACAAGTGTAATTATTAGTACTAAAAGCCCAGTCCCCCTCCCTACAGCCTAGTCTCCCTCCCTATATTCAAAGGAGACCAAATGTGCACAATCCTCTATTCCTATTGGTCCGTTGCTAATTACTTTCATTAGAAAAAATCCCAAAATATGTTCAAATGTCTCCTAATGAGTGAAGCTACATGATGAGCACTCTATTGAGGATATGCCAGATTTTGTGCAGGAGTGGATAGATTCTTCTAGGAAGGGATGCATTTTTTCCTCTTAGATGCAAGATCATGGGTTTAGTGATTGGGAGAAGGAATATTGCCCTTGGTGGTTGGATTATCCCATTGGGGAGTATCCCAAAAATGAGGCATGTCATTATAAGGGTAAGATATCCAATTATACCTCCCATTCATAGTTTGTGCATTATCAACAACTTATGTTTTCTTCTTAATGACATGTATTACTCTAAAAGAAGCTTGATCCATCCGACCACCTGCGATCCATCACTCTCATTGCACTCGCATCTCTATAGAGACTCTTTTAACCTCTGTAGTAGTAGTAGGTAGAGAGCTTATCACAATTTTAATCTTAGAGAATTATTATAACACACTCACTCTCACACTTGCACTCTCGTCTTGCAGAGACTCAAATATAACAATTTTGCACATTCTAGCCTCTGTAGGGACTTAAAATGAAATTTCCCAAACAATATAACCAGGCACAATATTTGTCTCACACCTCAATCTTGACCTTGATCTCACTCAGAGTCTTGATTTGAATCTCAATCTAGATCTCAATCATCTCGATTGATTATGAAGAACACATTCTCTCTCTCTCTCTCTCTCTCTCTCTCTCTCTCTCTCTCAATATCTATCTCTCTTTTTCATAAACCTATGAGTGTGTGTATAAGCTGTGAAGGTATAGTTATATTCTAAAAACGTGATAATCAAGTTTTTAAAACCTAGTTACACGATGGGCAATATTCAAAAAATTTTGTGAGGCCATGGCCCATGTAGTTTTTTTTTTTTCAATAATCACGTGAGATAAGAAAACAGTGTCATTATTTCATATTATTTAATCACGTGAGATAAGAAAACAGTGTCATTATTTCATTATTATTTTTAAAGTTCATATTATTTAATTTAAAAATTTACTATTTCTTAAAAATATTTTGTGTAGGAAAAACCTTTCTTTGGAAATCCAAACTACCCTACCAAGGTACATGTGTTGAACCTACGCTTAGAAGGAAAAGCTAGTCGATGGTTTATCACATTGATGCCGCCGGGTGACCAAGACCAACTTCAAAACCTTAAAGTTAGCCTTTATCCACAACTTTTCAAGACAAGGTGATCAGTGGAGTGTAGCGAAAGAACTCTATTTGAATGAGCGGCGTAAACCAAACGAAACCATTAAAGACTTTATCCTTCGAATAAAACTCTTGGACTCACGATGTGAGTCATGGGAGAACTTCAATGATTCTCAGTTGAAGAGATGTTTCATGATGGCTTAAAGAATAACAAGTTACACAACTTGATCGCTCGTTGTATCCAACCCGAAAACATTCGATCAATGTTGTAAAGAAGCGGTACGTTTAGATGACAACATACTGGAAGATGGATCATGCTACGAGATGTTTCTAAAAAACAAAACCAAGTGAAGCAATGGCAAAAGAAAGATCGATCTTAGAATTGTCATTCCTTGAATTCTATGTAGCCTTGCTTAAAAGCTTTCAATCGACATCTCTAAGAGAGGTGAAATCCTTCAAAGCCAAACATCTTGAATGCCTCTACAGATATGCCTTGTGTTTCTCTCTCTCTCTCTCTCTCTCTCTCTCTATCTCTCGTTTTCATAAACCTATGAGTGTGTATGAGTTGTAAAGGTATAGTTATATTCTAAAAACATGATAATCAAGTTTTTAAAACCTAGCTACACAATGGTGAAGCTACATGATGAGCACTCTATTGAGGATATGCCAGATTTTGTGGAGGAGTGGTGGATAGATTCTTCTAGGAAGGGATGCATTTTTCCCTCTTAGATGCAAGATCATGGGCTTAGTGATTGGGAGAAGGAATATTTCCCTTGGTGGTTGGATTATCCCATTGGGAAGAATCCCAAAAATGAGGCATGCATGTCATTATAAGGGTAAGATATCCAATTATACCTCCCATTCACAGTTTGTGCATTATCAACAACTTATGTTTTCTTCATTAATGACATGTATTACTCTAAAAGAAGCTTGATCCATCCGACCACCCGTGATCCATCACTTGCATCTCTGTAGAGACTCTTTTAACCTCTGTAGTAGTAAAGGGCTTATCACAATTTTAATCTTAGAAAATTGTTATAACACACTCACACTTTCACTCTCGTCTTTCAGAGACTCAAATATAACAATTTTGCACATTCTAGCCTCTTTAGGGACTTAAAATGAAATTTCCCAAACAATATAACCAAGCACAATATTTGTCTCAACCTCAATCTTGACCTTGATCTCACTTAGAGTCTTGATTTGAATCTCAATCTAGATCTCAATCATCTCGATTGATTTATGAAGAACACATGTTCTCTCTCTCTCTCTCTCTCTCTCTCTCTCTCTCTCTCTCTCTCTCAATATCTATCTCTATTTTTCATAAACCTATGAGTGTGTATGAGTTGTAAAGGTATAGTTATATTCTAAAAACATGATAATCAAGTTTTTAAAACCTAGCTACACAATGGTGAAGCTACATGATGAGCACTCTATTGAGGATATGCCAGATTTTGTGGAGGAGTGGTGGATAGATTCTTCTAGGAAGGGATGCATTTTTCCCTCTTAGATGCAAGATCATGGGCTTAGTGATTGGGAGAAGGAATATTTCCCTTGGTGGTTGGATTATCCCATTGGGAAGAATCCCAAAAATGAGGCATGCATGTCATTATAAGGGTAAGATATCCAATTATACCTCCCATTCACAGTTTGTGCATTATCAACAACTTATGTTTTCTTCATTAATGACATGTATTACTCTAAAAGAAGCTTGATCCATCCGACCACCCGTGATCCATCACTTGCATCTCTGTAGAGACTCTTTTAACCTCTGTAGTAGTAAAGGGCTTATCACAATTTTAATCTTAGAAAATTGTTATAACACACTCACACTCACACTCACACTTTCACTCTCGTCTTGCAGAGACTCAAATATAACAATTTTGCACATTCTAGCCTCTTTAGGGACTTAAAATGAAATTTCCCAAACAATATAACCAAGCACAATATTTGTCTCAACCTCAATCTTGACCTTGATCTCACTTAGAGTCTTGATTTGAATCTCAATCAAATCTCAATCATCTCGATTGATTTATGAAGAACACATGTTCTCTCTCTCTCTCTCTCTCTCTCTCTCTCTCTCTCTCAATATCTATCTCTATTTTTCATAAACCTATGAGTGTGTATGAGTTGTAAAGGTATAGTTATATTCTAAAAACATGATAATCAAGTTTTTAAAACCTAGCTACACAATGGTGAAGCTACATGATGAGCACTCTATTGAGGATATGCCAGATTTTGTGGAGGAGTGGTGGATAGATTCTTCTAGGAAGGGATGCATTTTTCCCTCTTAGATGCAAGATCATGGGCTTAGTGATTGGGAGAAGGAATATTTCCCTTGGTGGTTGGATTATCCCATTGGGAAGAATCCCAAAAATGAGGCATGCATGTCATTATAAGGGTAAGATATCCAATTATACCTCCCATTCACAGTTTGTGCATTATCAACAACTTATGTTTTCTTCATTAATGACATGTATTACTCTAAAAGAAGCTTGATCCATCCGACCACCCGTGATCCATCACTTGCATCTCTGTAGAGACTCTTTTAACCTCTGTAGTAGTAAAGGGCTTATCACAATTTTAATCTTAGAAAATTGTTATAACACACTCACACTCACACTCACACTTTCACTCTCGTCTTGCAGAGACTCAAATATAACAATTTTGCACATTCTAGCCTCTTTAGGGACTTAAAATGAAATTTCCCAAACAATATAACCAAGCACAATATTTGTCTCAACCTCAATCTTGACCTTGATCTCACTTAGAGTCTTGATTTGAATCTCAATCTAGATCTCAATCATCTCGATTGATTTATGAAGAACACATGTTCTCTCTCTCTCTCTCTCTCTCTCTCTCTCTCTCTCTCTCTCAATATCTATCTCTATTTTTCATAAACCTATGAGTGTGTATGAGTTGTAAAGGTATATTTATATTCTAAAAACGTGATAGTCAAGTTTTTAAAACCTAGCTACACAGGAAGGAGATTTTCACAAAACTTCTACATTCTGAGGGAGATCAGGAAGGCGCAGAATTGTGTAGAGTTATGTGTTCCCAAGCTCCCTTTCTAGAGGGTGTGCAGGTCTATATGTGAGAACTGGAGCCTAAGGTGGAAGAGGACAGCCTTGCTCTGTCTATCAGAGGCTGCTGAAGACTTTCTCATAGAGTACAAGTTCCAATGACCTGTGTGTTGTGTGTGCCCACACACATAGGATGACTATAATGCCCAAGGATAGTGAGACACTGAAGTGGCTTAGGTGGAGGTATGAGAAGCCTCTAGGCCTTGCAGAGCTTATAGACCCAAAGATGAAAAGCATTCTCATGATTCCACCAGAGCAAGAGCTCCTCAGGATAAAATAAAAACTGTAGAGATTACACATGATATTAACACAAGAGCCAGGGCAGAATGGGAGGCTAGATGGGAGGAAGAGCAGAAGGCAAGAAAAGACAAGGATCAATAAGTAGAAACAAACCCAAAGAATCTCCAAGAACAGTACATCAAAGAAACAGAAGAGTTGGAGTCAGTCAACCTGGAGATGTTAAGGAGCTTGCAAGGGGAAATTTTTGTCTTCGTGAATATGGAAGATGGTGAGCGATAGCTCTCTCTTGACATCGTGGATGTAAGAACTTTGATGGATAGGACATCACAAATCACAGATACTATCCTATACATCTATTTAAAGTAGGTATGCAAATTGCATTTTCTGATAATATGGTCCTTCTGTTAGTTCTTTCCTTTTTCCTCAATGAGTTACCCTTGTTTTTACAGTTTAATAAAGTGCCAGCTTCCACGTGAGAGCCATTCTAAGGTGTTTATTCTTAACTCTTAGCTGGCACCACTGCTAAGAAGAAGGAGTACTTCCTAGCAAGAGATTCAAAAGTGGTTCACCTATTTGAACATGCTGGAGGTTACCGTATTAATTTTTCCATACGAATCAAGGTACGTTACTCCTCTATCTTTTTAGTTATATGCATCTAATAGATAGGGGATGCCTTAGTCTTAGATATTTCTTCTTTTGTAGGAACCATTGGAGCCTTGCCGTTATAGAATTGGATAAGAGAATCGTGTGGACTCTTAATTCAGTACCAAGGTCACATCCTGAGTTAGGCCTGTCAGTAAACATTCAAAGCACCTTTCTCTAGTATCTATGGCTCCTTGAAGTTGGTAATGTATCTTATTGTGAAAGCTTATATATTATGCAAGTGTATAAAAAGGTTTCTTCATGTTCTTGGTTCCCTATATGGAGACTATGAACTGTACAAATCAGAGGTCAAGCCTTTTCAAGTGCCCAAGCAAGGAGACTCACACTCCTGTGGTGGATGGAGATCGATGATACATGCAGAATATATTCTCCAGAGTCTCTTCTCCAAGAATCCCTTCATGTCCAAGGTAAGTGGAAGAATCATTGGGTGGACGTTGATTTAGCTAGATTTGTGGTTTGACATTGTGAATTTTGTTTTTTCACCAGACCGCATTACAGAATTATGATAGGAACTATGTGGAGCAATACAAAGTGACCAGATACGATTAATACTAAAGAATAGAACAAAGATGTTTGAGGAGAACCAGCCCGAATTCCCCGATCCTGCAGGCGTCGAGGTGCTCCTTCAGGCTGTAGGGGGTAAGCCAAAGCCCTTTGAGCACATAGAGGCAGAGCCAATGTCCAATGTGGAGGTTAACATTGAACATCCCAAGGCTGATGAGGTAGAGCAAGCTGAAGAGGTAGAGCCAAAGCCTAAAGAGAAGAGAGACGTGAAGTAGACTGCAAAGGCCGAGCCGGGACCTAGTATGGAGGTGAACAATGATTGAAGAACCTAAATCTGATGAGGATCCCAAGCTTGATGAAGATCCCAAGCCTAATTTACCTGATGTAATGTAACCAACTCAATTTTAAGAATTGTTTCTTTTAGCTGTTTTTGTCACTTAACAAATGATTATAAGTTTCAATCATATTCAGATTGATTAGAATCATGTCAATAATGGTTCCAGATGCTAAGGAGTCTTATCATCTTGGATGTTAATGGATTGCTGCTCAAAAGATAGCCCAAGAGCTTTGGACCAAGTGTTACAGGGAATTACAAAGTCGGGGAAATGCATGTCATGCTAAGGCCTAAACTGTATTAATTTATCAACATTGTAACTAAGCACTTTAGATTGCCCATCTGGTTCTCAATGATGACGCATAATTTGAGGCCTCTTATCACACTAGTTTTGAGACAATCTAAGATTGAGGAAACAAAATTGTATTTTGTATATGACCAAGGGCACTATTACATTGACCCAGGTATTTTTCATCCCAACAAACTTGGGGTGCCCTTACTTATGAAGCGCTATGTGGCTATCCAACACTCGTATAATCCCACAAATACATTATTAATTGATGATACCCCTAAGAAGGCTATGTATAATCCCATTGGAACATGGATATCACCCCTTCCTTTCAAAGGTAATGCAAATGATGTTTATTTGGAAGAATAATTGATTCCATATTTAGATGGATTGTACAAATCAAAAGACTTTGTACAAGATTATGTAATGAGAATTGCTTTTTTGTAATGTAATGTCTTCAACTGTTCTATTCTTACTCAAGTAATGTGTCTTGGAAAATAGTATACATTGTCTTGTTTTTTAAAAGTACTACCTCGAACAAAAGGCTTTTGATTAATTATGTTAAAAGAGTACATTCAAATTTGTAATCTCAAGTAGGAGTGTCATTAATAAGATAGACTTGATTAATTATGTCAGGAGAGTACATTGGAGTGAGTATTGTCAAGTAGGAATGATTTTGACTGTGTTACCCAATTCTTTACATTGTATTAGTTGCTCCCTTCTAAGGAGGACCTTTCTTCCATTGTGAATGAAATTAAAGTGTGCCGGTGTATCTTGCAAGAATTCTTTGACAATATCCTTCCTTAGCTGTTGTAAATTGCATTTCTCTCGTATAGAAACAATTGTCACCAGTGTTGAAGCTTCATCACTCACTTCAATGTGTATGACTTTGTCATCCATTGCACCACTTGCGACTTCCTGATCCATTGGTACCAACTCTCCATTGATGTAACGTAACCTGCTATACCAGAAGGACAAGATGAAAGTTTGAGTTGCAATCATGTACTTCGTAACTAATGTCTCGAGTGCAATGTTACAATGGATATCGTCAAAAACTTTACTCGGCCATCCCTTATCAAGAAGTCTTACTAAGAGGAATGTGTCCAAAGCTTTGCTTGCGACGAGCATGGTTCTCGCTATCTTCACCTAAAATAAGCTAAAAAGTTTCGCGAACATAGTAACTGGTAGGTAAACAATGATTTTTATGACACGAGTTGGAATGCTCCCTCGTAGAGAGCGTTGCACATCCTTGAAGAGGTTGCTCTTTGCAGACCCCTTTACTGAGGGGTGTTTCTTGTTTAGCAGACGATAGAAATGATCATAGAAAAAGATTCCTGCATCTACAAGGCTTTTGTTTCTCCTTCCCTCATACTATAGCCAACCAATGTGTGCGTGAACCACATTCATAATTCCAATGATGCACTGAACTGGCTCCCACTCCTCATATGAGTTAAGGGGTACACATCTTCAACCATAGACGTGGACAGTTTACATAGTTCATTAGACCATTATGAGAAAATGAAAGATTGACAAGGAATAGATTAACCTACAGTTTGGTCTATGCGAGGGTAATTTTATGTCATTTGGATTCTCAAGCACAAGCTCATTATGCATATATATATGCTGCACTAGGACTTCCTTGATGGTTTTCCTTCCAGGCTCTATCTTGAAGTCTTTCACTCTTCCTTTCCATGATGCCCTAAATGTATTCTTGTTGCTTGTCTTTCTTCTCTTCCTTGACTGCATAAGGAACCATGTGCCCTTGGTGATTAGAACTTCAGTCCACTGATTTTGCACATTGAGAGAGTTGGATACAAGTATAGCAAACACTGATGATCTTGGTCTCCTTGCCCTAGGAATTGAATCATCTATGATGGCATTAGCGGGGCAAAATCGAGATGATATAAAATGAGATTTGCTACCCATCTTTTCAAGAAGAAATGGAGTACAAAAGGCTAAAGCTTCAGAAAATGGAGTACAGCAGAAGATAGAGGAAATGAAAAGAGCGTGAGATATTGTTTAAGCCCAAGAGGAAGTTTGAGAAGGAGGGAATTTTTCCTCCTTTGCAAAGATGTGTATTTAATACATAGATACGAATAGAAGTTTCCCTCCCTACAAAAGTGTAGGTGTGTTTAATGCATTCGGGTGTGAAAAGTGACTATCAAGTGTAAGTAGAGCATATTTTGAGGTGAAAAAGAAGAGTTTTTGGATTTAGAAAAAAGAAATAACCTATTTTTCAATGTAACGTTGCCTTCTTCCTGATTGGATGCGCTCCTTTTTCTCTCTCTACTAAAAGACCCTATGAATAACCTCCAAAATGACCTACAAGAAAACATTGGCTCACCAATGTCTGCATCATGCAATGCTTGAAATGTTCCAGTAAGGCTTTCCAATGGCTGCTCCTCTACCATGTTTGAAGGAAAAATATGTGCAAACAAGAAAAAAGTTCACTTAGATTGAAACATCTCTGTTATAAAATCTTACATATCCCTTTCTACCCGCGATACTTACAATTGCATGGAAATCGAGTTTGTTGGCAAACATGGATATCTCGTGCTCTGTAAACATGTTGTACCATGGCCACTAGTTTTCCATTGCTTGCCTTCTTGAAGCCTTGTAAACGACCTTTCCAATGGTGCTCCAATACATTTTGGCATAGAGCTCGGTGAGGCCGATTACAGCAGGCTATAGATAAATGCAAGTGAGCTTACGAAATGCCTCTCCCACCCAAGCACCATCATCGTCCTTCTTGTTGTGCAGGGATATCTCCTCGATCTCGTCTTTTAGTCTTCTTGGTGTGGCCATATCTTCTTGGAAGCTAGAATAGAAAGGTTAGGGTTAGAGTAAAAAGGAAAGAGATCAAAGATGATGTGCAAACTAGGGTTTTACGGGAGCCTTGAAGATGAAAGAGATGGAGCTCCGAGAAGGGAGGGAGATTAAGATGGAGGAGAAAGTTTAGGGTTTCGGGCTTTAATGGTTTCATTAGGGTTGGGCAAATGAGATAAAGATGGAAGAGGAAGGGAGAAAGAGTTTGATTTGGACGTTCAAGAGGGAAAGCGGACTTGAAAATAAAATTTTTGACTATAATGAAATTTGAGATGGGTTTTTGGGGGGGAAAGTGAGTTTTGGGGGGATCTCAAAAATTTCAAAATTTTAAGGATTTTTTGAGCCACGAAAATGGTGGGACCATACCTACCCTAAACCCCCTACTTTTTTAAAGGGACAAGTATAATTATTAGTACTAAAAGCCTAGTCCCCCTCCCTATAGCCTAGTCTCCCTTCCTATATTTAAAGGAGACCAAATGTGCACAATCCTCTATTCCTATTGGTCTGTTAATTACTTTCATTAGTAAAAGTCCCAAAATATGTTCAAATGTCCCCTAATGAGTGAAGCTACATGATGAGCACTCTATTGAGGATATGCCAGATTTTGTGGAGGAGTGGATAGATTCTTCTAGGAAGGGATGCATTTTCCCCTCTTGGATGCAAGATCATGGGCTTAGTGATTGGGAGAAGGAATATTGCCCTTGGTGGTTGGATTATCCCATTGGGGAGAATCCCAAAAATGAGGCATGACATTGTAAGGGTAAGATATCCAATTATACCTCCCATTCACAGTTTGTGCATTATCAACAACTTATGTTTTCTTCATTAATGACATGTATTACTCTAAAAGAAGCTTGATCCATCCGACCACCCGCGATCCATCACTCGCATTGCACTCGCATCTCTGTAGAGACTCTTTTAACCTCTGTAGTAGTAGTAGAGAGCTTATCACAATTTTAATCTTAGAGAATTATTATAACACACTCACACTCACACTTGCACTCTCGTCTTGCAGAGACTCAAATATAACAATTTTGCACATTCTAGCCTCTGTAGGGACTTAAAAATGAAATTTCCCAAACAATATAACCAGGCACAATATTTGTCTCACACCTCAATCTTGACCTTGATCTCACTCAGAGTCTTGATTTGAATCTCAATCTAGATCTCAATCATCTCGATTGATTATGAAGAACACATTCTCTCTCTCTCTCTCTCTCTCTCTCTCTCTCTCTCTCAAAATCTCTCTCTCTTTTTCATAAACCTATGAGTGTGTGTATAAGCTGTAAAGGTATAGTTATATTCTAAAAACGTGATAATCAAGTTTTTAAAACCTAGTTACACAATGGGCAATATTCATAAAATTTTGTGAGGCCATGGCCCATGTAGTTTTTTTTTTTTTGTCAATAATCACGTGAGATAAGAAAACAGTGTCATTATTTCAAAAGAAATATTCACGAGAGAGAACTAGTTTAGTCACGAGAGTGTGCGTGTATAAGTTGGCGGCGTCTAATCAAGCTAAGAAAGGGTTTTGCCGACGCTGGCAATGAGGCTTTCCACCTCATTCTTGTTGATGCCGAAGGCTATCTCTAGCACCTCCTCGGGGAGGGGTGGGTAGGCGTCGAAGAGAGCGGCGGCGAGTTGCGAGGTGCCCGGGTTCTGGCTATTGAGGGCGGAGATGGCGAGGGCGGATTGGTGCTTGTCGGGGTTGAGCTGGAAGTGCACAAGGCCGCGAGGGAAGACAAAGAGATCGCCGGGGGAGAGGGTCTGCTCAAAGAGGGTATTGTTGGGCGTGGCGGTGACGAAGCCCACCTTGAGCGTGCCCTCGGCCAGGAAGAGCACCTCGGTGGCGCGGGGATGAACGTGGGGCGGGTTTAATCCCTTGGGGTCGAAGTCGATGCGGGCGATGGACAGGCCCTGCGTGTTGAGAGCAAAGAAGTTGGCTGCACTGGCCAGGTTGACGGACACGCCCAGCCCTTTGATAGGTTTGGCGCGATGCTCAAGCATCGTGAACTTGAAGTCGGCGTCCTGCACCTCATTGGCCGGCTTGCAGGCGAACCCGTTGAGGGTGATCATGCTGGTGTTATCCGCCACACAGAAGTCCTGCAGAGGGTCTTCATCCGCGGCCCTCACTTCGAATATGAGCGGAGACATGAGCATCACCGCCAGTAGAAGCAGCAAGCTGCTAGCTGCTGCCATAGCTGTGGCTTGCGGACTGTGAGCGCGCTGGGATATTGGAGATGATGAGGAGCGAAAGCTGTGATATTGGAGATAGATGATCAGAAGAATAGGCTACGCCGATCCTCATGCGCCTGACGTCGTATTTATATGCTGCACGACGCCGCTGGCTGGAAAGAACGAGTCTTATCATCCGCTCTCCAAGGAACCAGTCCTATCCGCTCTAAGAAAGAGTCCCGCTTCCACAGACCCGGTCGACGTTCCCGCTATCTGATCTGCCGGAAGGGAGGACGTCACAGTGATTGACGTAGTCTCCTGCCAAGACCTTGTGATTTATGTTGTATCCTGACGCTCGCTGTAGTCTACGTGCCACGGATGTGCCGGCCATACGTGCCACGGATGTGCCGGCCATACGTGCCACGCAGGACTCGAAGTTGAAGGAGACGTGGAAGTTGGGACCACATGTGACACGGGTGTGAATGTGACTCGCCTTCCTGTTCTCAAATGAATCTTTTAGAGAGAGAGAGTTATTTGTGACTCGCCTTCCTTTTCTCTTATGAATCTTAGAGAGAGAGATGTGTTAGTAGGGGTGAGAGAGAGAGGGGGGGTCTATGTGCTAGTAGGGGTGAAACAAACCTAAGCTCTCTAAGTGTGTGCCTTTACACACACACAGACCAAAGGCTTGTTTTAAGATTTTCTCACGTCATGCAATTCATGAGAAGGAGAGAGAGAGAGAGAGAGAGATGGGGGGAGACTAGAGTGTGTGTGTGTGAGAGAGAGAGAGATGGGGGGAGACTAGAGTGTGTGTGAGAGAGAGGGGAAGGCATGGTAGTGGGTGATAAGTATTCCACCTGAGATTATATTTTCTTATACTTTTCTTCCCAAGGAATTAAATCCTATCTTGGAAGGGCAAGGAAACCTTCAAAGTCTTAGCTTGCTGCTGCAAAGCTAACATATTAGAGTTTAGACTACATGGGTGTGAATTCTGGCTTACGATGGATCTTTTTTTATTGGGTTTGTTGAGACACAAAGAGAGTGGATGTGATAGTAGGTGAGACATACCCAATTTCCTGCCTCTTTTTATTTGTTCAAGCCCTTACACACGTTGAGAAAAAAGGCACATTTTTCTTTGGATATTTTGAAGTCTAGTAAGTGTGTGAACACCCTCTTAAATAAGAGAACATAAGATGGCGCCTTGGTGCCTATAGAAAGCATTGTACATGGTGACTATATTATCATAGCTCAGTTCTCATAATACAATCATTGTTGCATTGCACAGTCTCTCACCTAAAAATATGTAAGTATAGCATGTGAGTTCATCGTCGAAAAGGGTTTTTTAATTCGAAATGTTAAGGTAAATTCACATCAATATATTTACATTTGGGTTTTTTTTAAAATCGATTTTGAAAAAAGCTTACAAGTGCATAGAGAAAAAGGGACCATTTTATTCATGAAAAAATCAAAGGTGAGGGGTTTTTTAAATACCGCTTGAACACACGTGATACATAGGGTGTGATACATAGGGTTTCTTAATTGTGCAGCCCCCACGAATATACCCAATATCCTTCCTCTTTTTATTTGTTCAAGCCCTTACATACGTAGAGACAAAAGGCACATTTTTCTTTGGATATTTTAAAGTCTAGTTAAGTGTCCACCAACTGGTGTGTGAACACCCTCTTAATAAGAGAACATAAGATGGGACTTTGGTGCTTATATAAATCATTGTACATGGTGAAAGTATTATCATTGTTGCGTTATGCAATATCTCTCTATTATTAGCTATCACATCTTTCTCTCCCTCTCCCTCTTACTCTCTCTCTATGCCTCTCTCTAAAAGTACTATCTTGATGGCTTGAACCTCCATCTCTCTCTAAAAGTACTATCTTGATGGCTTGAACCTCCATCTCTCTTTGCACAAGTTCTACTCCTACACTCACATCATTGGCACCTTCCACCCACCATAACATGAGCTCTAATCATGCAAACACAAATATAGTATCAGAGCCTTGATCCATGATACTCCCATTAATCACCTTTCATTAGTAAAAACCCTTTTTCCCTCTTTGTCTAGGCACTCCCTGGCAATGTTTTTCTTTGTTCTCCCTCTATAGAGAATCATTCTTTGAGCTTTTTAGTGTTTTTTGAAGATAACATAGAGCTACCTGACCTCGAGGGGCTTATCCCAACTCAAAGAAAATGTGGTGAAAACACATCATAAACTCGTGGAAAAACATAATTTATAGCATTAAGGGCTACATGTAAAATTGAACAATTGCTCTTAGGGTTTCAAGTTTAAAGACATACCATCAAGTGGGTGATGAAAACCAAGCAATCATCGATTTCCTTTACTAATCGAGTGATTAACCCTAATCACCTTTAGTTTTTTGAAGTTCTCAAGTTCCAAATCATTGATTTGTGAGTTGATATTCCCATATATATCCACCCCCTTCATTTGTTGCGTTAATCGCTTCCTCCAAACTACACTACATTTTTGCATATGCTTTTAAGGGGGGGGGATTGCATAATCATCAATTTGACGCTTTTCTCAAGTATGAAAAAAACCAACAAATTTAAGCTTTTAAAGCCACAAGAAATTGTAGCTTTTCAAAAATTAGGGTAAAGTTGGCCTAAGTACAGCCTCTACACAATCAAGAATTTGGCGCTTTTCTCAAATGTTGGCCCAATTATAGCTTTTACCCTATCAAGAATTTGGGTCTTATCTCAAATGTTGAGAAAATCATCAAATTGAAGACCTTGCACACCGATAAGTTTTTGGAGCTTTTCCACAAGAAATCCTTCTGCATTAAATCGACCATGCCACATCAACAACAAAGTCCTTCATTATAGCTTCCAAGTCGAGCATTAAGAGGTACTCTCCCTTGGCCCTTGAGCCTCAAAATGATAGTCCAAGTGTCAATCGCTTGGCAATGACATCAAAGGATGATCTTCATAGACATTTCAGCAATGTGGTGAGTTTTTCAGACTTCCAACATCATCTTCTAATTATGTATGATTTATGGGTTATATGCTAGGGATGTCTCTCAACATCTCAATATTTGGATATCTTTTTTATAAGCCTTCTATAAAAGGATTGGCTTCTTTTTATCTTACTTTCCCTACTAAGAGAGAGAGGGTTGTCTATAAATAGACTAATGTACACAATTGGGCCTAACATGAGAATTTCATGTGTTGGCATCATTGTGTGCTTTTGTATTACATGATTGCAATCTAAGAGCCCAAATCATCATATTGAAGGTTATGTATCACTCTTAGCTGACAGTTCACTCTGAAGGGGGGTTTGTTGGATATTTCGGAGTCTAGTAATTTTCAAGTGGTGTGTGAACAACCCCTTAATAAAAGAATATAAGATAAGGCCTTCATGCCCATATAATCATTTTATATGGTGGAATTATTATCATAATACAATCATTATTGTTATATATGGTGGAGCTATTATCATAGTACAAACATTATTGTGATCTATAATCTCTCTCAATTGTTGGCTATCACATCTCCCTATGTCTCTTATACATGGTGGAATTTTTCTCATAGTACAAACATCATTGTGATGTGCAGTCTCTCTCAATTGTTGGCTATCACATCTCGCTTTGTTTCTTCATATGTCTCTCTCTCTCTCTCTCTCTCTCTCTCAAAGGGGCACCATGTCCATGGCTTGAACCTGAATTTCCATTTCTTTTTGCACAAGTTCCTTTAATACACTCACATCATGGACATGTTCCACCCACCATACATGAGCTTTAATCATGTGGATACTAACAGTTTTCTAGGGAGGATCTCCCCTTCTACTGTAATTTATGGGATCAAAATTTCTTATGCATATTATTGGGGACTAACCCATGCCAAAGCTTCATGCATTGCATTCGCATTTGTAGCCACAATTCAAGCCTAGCTGTGATGCATTGGATCAGAAACTCATTGCATTACACAAAATAACAAGAAACCCATGTCCTAAAATGCAGTCTATTTCTAGTTATATTTGTAAATTATGGTTTATCTCTATATCCTCCATTAGGTTTGTTTCTTATTATATATTACACTAATTTTTTTAAAAGTAACTATATAAATATATTAAAGTCTATAATTTGTTCAAGTATTTGATGTTTTGAACTAACATTATTAAATTAACTTTTGTTCAAAAATAAGATCTAAATTTCTACCAGTATCTAGTTTTCTTTTCTAAACTATATACATAAGTATACAAGCGTGGATTAAATTTAGTTTATGGAAATTTTATCAATGCAGAATAAACTTAGGTTGGATAAGAATATAATCAAAAATTTAAAACTAAGTATAAATAGTTGTATTAGTTTTAAAGAGTATACTTGTTAACGTATGAATAACCGGTTTACGTTTTTTTTAAAAAATTTGATGCATACAAAAATAATTACTTCATCTAATATGGAAAGGTTAATATGTTTTTAATGAAAAAATAAAAGATGATGCCTAAAATGTATTCGTGTTTGAAAGTGGAACCATTAATAAGACCATGTAGATGGAATTTATGAACTTAGCTTCATCAAATCTAGAAATATAGGGGTGAGAGAGAGAGGGGGGGTCTATGTGCTAGTAGGGGTGAAACAAACCTAAGCTCTCTAAGTGTGTGCCTTTACACACACACAGACCAAAGGCTTGTTTTAAGATTTTCTCACGTCATGCAATTCATGAGAAAGAGAGAGAGAGAGAGAGAGAGAGAGATGGGGGGAGACTAGAGTGTGTGTGTGAGAGAGAGAGAGAGATGGGGGGAGACTAGAGTGTGTGTGAGAGAGAGGGGAAGGCATGGTAGTGGGTGATAAGTATTCCACCTGAGATTATATTTTCTTATACTCTTCTTCCCAAGGAATTAAATCCTATCTTGGAAGGGCAAGGAAACCTTCAAAGTTTTAGCTTGCTGCTGCAAAGCTAACATATTAGAGTTTAGACTACATGGGTGTGAATTCTGGCTTAGGATGGATCTTTTTTTATTGGGTTTGTTGAGACACAAAGAGAGCGGATGTGATAGTAGGTGAGACATACCCAATTTCCTTCCTCTTTTTATTTGTTCAAGCCCTTACACACGTTGAGAAAAAAGGCACATTTTTCTTTGGATATTTTGAAGTCTAGTAAGTGTGTGAACACCCTCTTAAATAAGAGAACATAAGATGGCGCCTTGGTGCCTATAGAAAGCATTGTACATGGTGACAATATTATCATAGCTCAGTTCTCATAATACAATCATTGTTGCATTGCACAGTCTCTCACCTAAAAATATGTAAGTATAGCATGTGAGTTCATCGTCGAAAAGGGTTTTTTAATTCGAAATGTTAAGGTAAATTCACATCAATATATTTACATTTGGGTTTTTTTTTAAATCGATTTTGAAAAAAGCTTACAAGTGCATAGAGAAAAAGGGGCCATTTTATTCATGGAAAAATCAAAGGTGAGGGGTTTTTTAAATACCGCTTAAACACACGTGATACATAGGCTGTGATACATAGGGTTTCTTAATTGTGCAACCCCCACGAACATACCCAATATCCTTCCTCTTTTTATTTGTTCATGCCCTTACATACGTAGAGACAAAAGGCACATTTTTCTTTGGATATTTTAAAGTCTAGTTAAGTGTCCACCCACTGGTGTGTGAACACCCTCTTAATAAGAGAACATAAGATGGGACTTTGGTGCTTATACAAATCATTGTACATGGTGAAAGTATTATCATTGTTGCATTATGCAATATGTCTCTATTATTAGCTATCACATCTTTCTCTCCCTCTCCCTTGTACTCTCTCTCTATGCCTCTCTCTAAAAGTACTATCTTGATGGCTTGAACCTCCATCTCTCTTTGCACAAGTTCTACTCACATCATTGGCACCTTCCACCCACCATAACATGAGCTCTAATCATGCAAACACAAATATAGTATCAGAGCCTTGATCCATGATACTCCCATTAATCACCTTTCATTAGTAAAAACCCTTTTTTTCCTCTTTGTCTAGGCACCCCCTGGCAATGTTTTGTTTGTTCTCCCTCTATAGAGAATCATTCTTTGATATTTTTAGTGTGTCTTGAAGATAACATAGAGCTACCTGACCTCGAGGGGCTTATCCCAACTCAAAGAAAATGTGGTGAAAACACATCATAAACTCGTGGAAAAACATAATTTATAGCATTAAGGGCTACATGTAAAATTGAACAATTGCTCTTAGGGTCTTCTAATTGGTGATACAAGCTAACTAAATTTCAAGTTTAAAGGCAAACCATCAAGTGGGTGATGAAAACCAAGCAATCATCGATTTCCTTTACTAATCGAGTGATTAACCCTAATCACCTTTAGTTTTTTGAAGTTCTCAAGTTCCAAATCATTGATTTGTGAGTTGATATTCCCATATATATCCACCCCCTTCATTTGTTGCGTTAATCGCTTCCTCCAAACTACACTACATTTTTGCATATGCTTTTAAGGGGGGGGATTGCATAATCATCAATTTGACGCTTTTCTCAAGTATGAAAAAAACCAACAAATTTAAGCTTTTAAAGCCACAAGAAATTGTAGCTTTTCAAAAATTAGGGTAAAGTTGGCCTAAGTACAACCTCTACACATTCAAGAATTTGGCGCTTTTCTCAAATGTTGGCCCAATTATAGCTTTTACTCTATCAAGAATTTGGGTCTTATCTCAAATGTTGAGAAAATCATCAAATTGAAGACCTTGCACACCGATAAGTTTTTGGAGCTTTTCCACAAGAAATCCTTCTGCATTAAATCGACCATGCCACATCAACAACAAAGTCCTTCATTATAGCTTCCAAATCGAGCATTAAGAGGTACTCTCCCTTGGCCCTTGAGCCTCAAAATGATAGTCCAAGTGTCAATCGCTTGGCAATGACATCAAAGGATGATTTTCATAGACATTTCACCAATGTGGTGAGTTTTTCAGACTTCCAACATCATCTTCTAATTATGTATGATTTATGGGTTATATGCTAGGGATGTCTCTCAACATCTCAATATTTGGATATCTTTTTTATAAGCCTTCTATAAAAGGATTGGCTTCTTTTTATCTTACTTTCCCTACTTAGAGAGAGAGGGTTGTCTATAAATAGACTAATGTACACAATTGGGCCTAACATGAGAATTTCATGTGTTGGCATCATTGTGTGCTTTTGTATTACATGATTGCAATCTAAGAGCCCAAATCATCATATTGAAGGTTATGTATCACTCTTAGCTGACACTTCACTCTGAAGGGGGGTTTGTTGGATATTTCGGAGTCTAGTAATTTTCAAGTGGTGTGTGAACAACCCCTTAATAAAAGAATATAAGATAAGGTCTTCATGCCTATATAATCATTTTATATGGTGGAATTATTATCATAATACAATCATTATTGTTATATATAGTGGAGCTATTATCATAGTACAAACATTATTGTGATCTATAATGTCTCTCAATTGTTGGCTATCACATCTCCCTATGTCTCTTATACATGGTGGAATTTTTCTCATAGTACAAACATCATTGTGATGTGTAGTCTCTCTCAATTGTTGGCTATCACATCTCGCTTTGTTTCTTCATATGTCTCTCTCTCTCTCTCTCTCTCTCTCTCTCTCTCTCAAAGGGGCACCATGTCCATGGCTTGAACCTGAATTTCCATTTCTTTTTGCACAAGTTCCTTTCCTACACTCACATCATGGACATGTTCCACCCACCATACATGAGCTTTAATCATGTGGATACTAAAAGTTTTCTAGGGAGGATCTCCCCTTCTACTGTAATTTATGGGATCAAAATTTCTTATGCATATTATTGGGGACTAACCCATGCCAAAGCTTCATGCATTGCATTCGCATTTGTAGCCACAATTCAAGCCTAGCTGTGATGCATTGGATCAGAAACTCATTGCATTACACAAAATAACAAGAAACCCATGTCCTAAAATGCAGTCTATTTCTAGTTATATTTGTAAATTATGGTTTATCTCTATATCCTCCATTAGGTTTGTTTCTTATTATATATTACACTAATTTTTTTAAAAGTAACTATATAAATATATTAAAGTCTATAATTTGTTCAAGTATTTGATGTTTTGAACTAACATTATTAAATTAACTTTTGTTCAAAAATAAGATCTAAATTTCTACCAGTATCTAGTTTTCTTTTCTAAACTATATACATAAGTATACAAGGGTGGATTAAATTTAGTTTATGGAAATTTTATCAATGCAGAATAAACTTAGGTTGGATAAGAATATAATCAAAAATTTAAAACTAAGTATAAATAGTTGTATTAGTTTTAAAGAGTATACTTGTTAACGTATGAATAACCGGTTTACGTTTTTTTTAAAAAATTTGATGCATACAAAAATAATTACTTCATCTAATATGGAAAGGTTAATATGTTTTTAATGAAAAAATAAAAGATGATGCCTAAAATGTATTCGTGTTTGAAAGTGGAACCATTAATAAGACCATGTAGATGGAATTTATGAACTTAGCTTCATCAAATCTAGAAATATAGGGGTGAGAGAGAGAGGGGGGGTCTATGTGCTAGTAGGGGTGAAACAAACCTAAGCTCTCTAAGTGTGTGCCTTTACACACACACAGACCAAAGGCTTGTTTTAAGATTTTCTCACGTCATGCAATTCATGAGAAAGAGAGAGAGAGAGAGAGAGAGAGATGGGGGGAGACTAGAGTGTGTGTGTGAGAGAGAGAGAGAGATGGGGGGAGACTAGAGTGTGTGTGAGAGAGAGGGGAAGGCATGGTAGTGGGTGATAAGTATTCCACCTGAGATTATATTTTCTTATACTCTTCTTCCCAAGGAATTAAATCCTATCTTGGAAGGGCAAGGAAACCTTCAAAGTTTTAGCTTGCTGCTGCAAAGCTAACATATTAGAGTTTAGACTACATGGGTGTGAATTCTGGCTTAGGATGGATCTTTTTTTATTGGGTTTGTTGAGACACAAAGAGAGCGGATGTGATAGTAGGTGAGACATACCCAATTTCCTTCCTCTTTTTATTTGTTCAAGCCCTTACACACGTTGAGAAAAAAGGCACATTTTTCTTTGGATATTTTGAAGTCTAGTAAGTGTGTGAACACCCTCTTAAATAAGAGAACATAAGATGGCGCCTTGGTGCCTATAGAAAGCATTGTACATGGTGACAATATTATCATAGCTCAGTTCTCATAATACAATCATTGTTGCATTGCACAGTCTCTCACCTAAAAATATGTAAGTATAGCATGTGAGTTCATCGTCGAAAAGGGTTTTTTAATTCGAAATGTTAAGGTAAATTCACATCAATATATTTACATTTGGGTTTTTTTTTAAATCGATTTTGAAAAAAGCTTACAAGTGCATAGAGAAAAAGGGGCCATTTTATTCATGGAAAAATCAAAGGTGAGGGGTTTTTTAAATACCGCTTAAACACACGTGATACATAGGCTGTGATACATAGGGTTTCTTAATTGTGCAACCCCCACGAACATACCCAATATCCTTCCTCTTTTTATTTGTTCATGCCCTTACATACGTAGAGACAAAAGGCACATTTTTCTTTGGATATTTTAAAGTCTAGTTAAGTGTCCACCCACTGGTGTGTGAACACCCTCTTAATAAGAGAACATAAGATGGGACTTTGGTGCTTATACAAATCATTGTACATGGTGAAAGTATTATCATTGTTGCATTATGCAATATGTCTCTATTATTAGCTATCACATCTTTCTCTCCCTCTCCCTTGTACTCTCTCTCTATGCCTCTCTCTAAAAGTACTATCTTGATGGCTTGAACCTCCATCTCTCTTTGCACAAGTTCTACTCACATCATTGGCACCTTCCACCCACCATAACATGAGCTCTAATCATGCAAACACAAATATAGTATCAGAGCCTTGATCCATGATACTCCCATTAATCACCTTTCATTAGTAAAAACCCTTTTTTCCTCTTTGTCTAGGCACCCCCTGGCAATGTTTTGTTTGTTCTCCCTCTATAGAGAATCATTCTTTGATATTTTTAGTGTGTCTTGAAGATAACATAGAGCTACCTGACCTCGAGGGGCTTATCCCAACTCAAAGAAAATGTGGTGAAAACACATCATAAACTCGTGGAAAAACATAATTTATAGCATTAAGGGCTAAATGTAAAATTGAACAATTGCTCTTAGGGTCTTCTAATTGGTGATACAAGCTAACTAAATTTCAAGTTTAAAGGCAAACCATCAAGTGGGTGATGAAAACCAAGCAATCATCGATTTCCTTTACTAATCGAGTGATTAACCCTAATCACCTTTAGTTTTTTGAAGTTCTCAAGTTCCAAATCATTGATTTGTGAGTTGATATTCCCATATATATCCACCCCCTTCATTTGTTGCGTTAATCGCTTCCTCCAAACTACACTACATTTTTGCATATGCTTTTAAGGGGGGGGATTGCATAATCATCAATTTGACGCTTTTCTCAAGTATGAAAAAAACCAACAAATTTAAGCTTTTAAAGCCACAAGAAATTGTAGCTTTTCAAAAATTAGGGTAAAGTTGGCCTAAGTACAACCTCTACACATTCAAGAATTTGGCGCTTTTCTCAAATGTTGGCCCAATTATAGCTTTTACCCTATCAAGAATTTGGGTCTTATCTCAAATGTTGAGAAAATCATCAAATTGAAGACCTTGCACACCGATAAGTTTTTGGAGCTTTTCCACAAGAAATCCTTCTACATTAAATCGACCATGCCACATCAACAACAAAGTCCTTCATTATAGCTTCCAAATCGAGCATTAAGAGGTACTCTCCCTTGGCCCTTGAGCCTCAAAATGATAGTCCAAGTGTCAATCGCTTGGCAATGACATCAAAGGATGATTTTCATAGACATTTCACCAATGTGGTGAGTTTTTCAGACTTCCAACATCATCTTCTAATTATGTATGATTTATGGGTTATATGCTAGGGATGTCTCTCAACATCTCAATATTTGGATATCTTTTTTATAAGCCTTCTATAAAAGGATTGGCTTCTTTTTATCTTACTTTCCCTACTTAGAGAGAGAGGGTTGTCTATAAATAGACTAATGTACACAATTGGGCCTAACATGAGAATTTCATGTGTTGGCATCATTGTGTGCTTTTGTATTACATGATTGCAATCTAAGAGCCCAAATCATCATATTGAAGGTTATGTATCACTCTTAGCTGACACTTCACTCTGAAGGGGGGTTTGTTGGATATTTTGGAGTCTAGTAATTTTCAAGTGGTGTGTGAACAACCCCTTAATAAAAGAATATAAGATAAGGTCTTCATGCCTATATAATCATTTTATATGGTGGAATTATTATCATAATACAATCATTATTGTTATATATAGTGGAGCTATTATCATAGTACAAACATTATTGTGATCTATAATGTCTCTCAATTGTTGGCTATCACATCTCCCTATGTCTCTTATACATGGTGGAATTTTTCTCATAGTACAAACATCATTGTGATGTGTAGTCTCTCTCAATTGTTGGCTATCACATCTCGCTTTGTTTCTTCATATGTCTCTCTCTCTCTCTCTCTCTCTCTCTCTCTCTCTCAAAGGGGCACCATGTCCATGGCTTGAACCTGAATTTCCATTTCTTTTTGCACAAGTTCCTTTCCTACACTCACATCATGGACATGTTCCACCCACCATACATGAGCTTTAATCATGTGGATACTAACAGTTTTCTAGGGAGGATCTCCCCTTCTACTGTAATTTATGGGATCAAAATTTCTTATGCATATTATTGGGGACTAACCCATGCCAAAGCTTCATGCATTGCATTCGCATTTGTAGCCACAATTCAAGCCTAGCTGTGATGCATTGGATCAGAAACTCATTGCATTACACAAAATAACAAGAAACCCATGTCCTAAAATGCAGTCTATTTCTAGTTATATTTGTAAATTATGGTTTATCTCTATATCCTCCATTAGGTTTGTTTCTTATTATATATTACACTAATTTTTTTAAAAGTAACTATATAAATATATTAAAGTCTATAATTTGTTCAAGTATTTGATGTTTTGAACTAACATTATTAAATTAACTTTTGTTCAAAAATAAGATCTAAATTTCTACCAGTATCTAGTTTTCTTTTCTAAACTATATACATAAGTATACAAGCGTGGATTAAATTTAGTTTATGGAAATTTTATCAATGCAGAATAAACTTAGGTTGGATAAGAATATAATCAAAAATTTAAAACTAAGTATAAATAGTTGTATTAGTTTTAAAGAGTATACTTGTTAACGTATGAATAACCGGTTTACGTTTTTTTTAAAAAATTTGATGCATACAAAAATAATTACTTCATCTAATATGGAAAGGTTAATATGTTTTTAATGAAAAAATAAAAGATGATGCCTAAAATGTATTCGTGTTTGAAAGTGGAACCATTAATAAGACCATGTAGATGGAATTTATGAACTTAGCTTCATCAAATCTAGAAATATAGGGGTGAGAGAGAGAGGGGGGGTCTATGTGCTAGTAGGGGTGAAACAAACCTAAGCTCTCTAAGTGTGTGCCTTTACACACACACAAACCAAAGGCTTGTTTTAAGATTTTCTCACGTCATGCAATTCATGAGAAAGAGAGAGAGAGAGAGAGAGATGGGGGGAGACTAGAGTGTGTGTGTGAGAGAGAGAGAGAGATGGGGGGAGACTAGAGTGTGTGTGAGAGAGAGGGGAAGGCATGGTAGTGGGTGATAAGTATTCCACCTGAGATTATATTTTCTTATACTCTTCTTCCCAAGGAATTAAATCCTATCTTGGAAGGGCAAGGAAACCTTCAAAGTTTTAGCTTGCTGCTGCAAAGCTAACATATTAGAGTTTAGACTACATGGGTGTGAATTCTGGCTTAGGATGGATCTTTTTTTATTGGGTTTGTTGAGACACAAAGAGAGCGGATGTGATAGTAGGTGAGACATACCCAATTTCCTTCCTCTTTTTATTTGTTCAAGCCCTTACACACGTTGAGAAAAAAGGCACATTTTTCTTTGGATATTTTGAAGTCTAGTAAGTGTGTGAACACCCTCTTAAATAAGAGAACATAAGATGGCGCCTTGGTGCCTATAGAAAGCATTGTACATGGTGACAATATTATCATAGCTCAGTTCTCATAATACAATCATTGTTGCATTGCACAGTCTCTCACCTAAAAATATGTAAGTATAGCATGTGAGTTCATCGTCGAAAAGGGTTTTTTAATTCGAAATGTTAAGGTAAATTCACATCAATATATTTACATTTGGGTTTTTTTTTAAATCGATTTTGAAAAAAGCTTACAAGTGCATAGAGAAAAAGGGGCCATTTTATTCATGGAAAAATCAAAGGTGAGGGGTTTTTTAAATACCGCTTAAACACACGTGATACATAGGCTGTGATACATAGGGTTTCTTAATTGTGCAACCCCCACGAACATACCCAATATCCTTCCTCTTTTTATTTGTTCATGCCCTTACATACGTAGAGACAAAAGGCACATTTTTCTTTGGATATTTTAAAGTCTAGTTAAGTGTCCACCCACTGGTGTGTGAACACCCTCTTAATAAGAGAACATAAGATGGGACTTTGGTGCTTATACAAATCATTGTACATGGTGAAAGTATTATCATTGTTGCATTATGCAATATGTCTCTATTATTAGCTATCACATCTTTCTCTCCCTCTCCCTTGTACTCTCTCTCTATGCCTCTCTCTAAAAGTACTATCTTGATGGCTTGAACCTCCATCTCTCTTTGCACAAGTTCTACTCACATCATTGGCACCTTCCACCCACCATAACATGAGCTCTAATCATGCAAACACAAATATAGTATCAGAGCCTTGATCCATGATACTCCCATTAATCACCTTTCATTAGTAAAAACCCTTTTTTTCCTCTTTGTCTAGGCACCCCCTGGCAATGTTTTGTTTGTTCTCCCTCTATAGAGAATCATTCTTTGATATTTTTAGTGTGTCTTGAAGATAACATAGAGCTACCTGACCTCGAGGGGCTTATCCCAACTCAAAGAAAATGTGGTGAAAACACATCATAAACTCGTGGAAAAACATAATTTATAGCATTAAGGGCTACATGTAAAATTGAACAATTGCTCTTAGGGTCTTCTAATTGGTGATACAAGCTAACTAAATTTCAAGTTTAAAGGCAAACCATCAAGTGGGTGATGAAAACCAAGCAATCATCGATTTCCTTTACTAATCGAGTGATTAACCCTAATCACCTTTAGTTTTTTGAAGTTCTCAAGTTCCAAATCATTGATTTGTGAGTTGATATTCCCATATATATCCACCCCCTTCATTTGTTGCGTTAATCGCTTCCTCCAAACTACACTACATTTTTGCATATGCTTTTAAGGGGGGGGATTGCATAATCATCAATTTGACGCTTTTCTCAAGTATGAAAAAAACCAACAAATTTAAGCTTTTAAAGCCACAAGAAATTGTAGCTTTTCAAAAATTAGGGTAAAGTTGGCCTAAGTACAACCTCTACACATTCAAGAATTTGGCGCTTTTCTCAAATGTTGGCCCAATTATAGCTTTTACCCTATCAAGAATTTGGGTCTTATCTCAAATGTTGAGAAAATCATCAAATTGAAGACCTTGCACACCGATAAGTTTTTGGAGCTTTTCCACAAGAAATCCTTCTACATTAAATCGACCATGCCACATCAACAACAAAGTCCTTCATTATAGCTTCCAAATCGAGCATTAAGAGGTACTCTCCCTTGGCCCTTGAGCCTCAAAATGATAGTCCAAGTGTCAATCGCTTGGCAATGACATCAAAGGATGATTTTCATAGACATTTCACCAATGTGGTGAGTTTTTCAGACTTCCAACATCATCTTCTAATTATGTATGATTTATGGGTTATATGCTAGGGATGTCTCTCAACATCTCAATATTTGGATATCTTTTTTATAAGCCTTCTATAAAAGGATTGGCTTCTTTTTATCTTACTTTCCCTACTTAGAGAGAGAGGGTTGTCTATAAATAGACTAATGTACACAATTGGGCCTAACATGAGAATTTCATGTGTTGGCATCATTGTGTGCTTTTGTATTACATGATTGCAATCTAAGAGCCCAAATCATCATATTGAAGGTTATGTATCACTCTTAGCTGACACTTCACTCTGAAGGGGGGTTTGTTGGATATTTTGGAGTCTAGTAATTTTCAAGTGGTGTGTGAACAACCCCTTAATAAAAGAATATAAGATAAGGTCTTCATGCCTATATAATCATTTTATATGGTGGAATTATTATCATAATACAATCATTATTGTTATATATAGTGGAGCTATTATCATAGTACAAACATTATTGTGATCTATAATGTCTCTCAATTGTTGGCTATCACATCTCCCTATGTCTCTTATACATGGTGGAATTTTTCTCATAGTACAAACATCATTGTGATGTGTAGTCTCTCTCAATTGTTGGCTATCACATCTCGCTTTGTTTCTTCATATGTCTCTCTCTCTCTCTCTCTCTCTCTCTCTCTCTCTCAAAGGGGCACCATGTCCATGGCTTGAACCTGAATTTCCATTTCTTTTTGCACAAGTTCCTTTCCTACACTCACATCATGGACATGTTCCACCCACCATACATGAGCTTTAATCATGTGGATACTAACAGTTTTCTAGGGAGGATCTCCCCTTCTACTGTAATTTATGGGATCAAAATTTCTTATGCATATTATTGGGGACTAACCCATGCCAAAGCTTCATGCATTGCATTCGCATTTGTAGCCACAATTCAAGCCTAGCTGTGATGCATTGGATCAGAAACTCATTGCATTACACAAAATAACAAGAAACCCATGTCCTAAAATGCAGTCTATTTCTAGTTATATTTGTAAATTATGGTTTATCTCTATATCCTCCATTAGGTTTGTTTCTTATTATATATTACACTAATTTTTTTAAAAGTAACTATATAAATATATTAAAGTCTATAATTTGTTCAAGTATTTGATGTTTTGAACTAACATTATTAAATTAACTTTTGTTCAAAAATAAGATCTAAATTTCTACCAGTATCTAGTTTTCTTTTCTAAACTATATACATAAGTATACAAGCGTGGATTAAATTTAGTTTATGGAAATTTTATCAATGCAGAATAAACTTAGGTTGGATAAGAATATAATCAAAAATTTCAAACTAAGTATAAATAGTTGTATTAGTTTTAAAGAGTATACTTGTTAACGTATGAATAACCGGTTTACGTTTTTTAAAAAAAATTTGATGCATACAAAAATAATTACTTCATCTAATATGGAAAGGTTAATATGTTTTTAATGAAAAAATAAAAGATGATGCCTAAAATGTATTCGTGTTTGAAAGTGGAACCATTAATAAGACCATGTAGATGGAATTTATGAACTTAGCTTCATCAAATCTAGAAATATAGGGGTGAGAGAGAGAGGGGGGGTCTATGTGCTAGTAGGGGTGAAACAAACCTAAGCTCTCTAAGTGTGTGCCTTTACACACACACAAACCAAAGGCTTGTTTTAAGATTTTCTCACGTCATGCAATTCATGAGAAAGAGAGAGAGAGAGAGAGAGATGGGGGGAGACTAGAGTGTGTGTGTGAGAGAGAGAGAGAGATGGGGGGAGACTAGAGTGTGTGTGAGAGAGAGGGGAAGGCATGGTAGTGGGTGATAAGTATTCCACCTGAGATTATATTTTCTTATACTCTTCTTCCCAAGGAATTAAATCCTATCTTGGAAGGGCAAGGAAACCTTCAAAGTTTTAGCTTGCTGCTGCAAAGCTAACATATTAGAGTTTAGACTACATGGGTGTGAATTCTGGCTTAGGATGGATCTTTTTTTATTGGGTTTGTTGAGACACAAAGAGAGCGGATGTGATAGTAGGTGAGACATACCCAATTTCCTTCCTCTTTTTATTTGTTCAAGCCCTTACACACGTTGAGAAAAAAGGCACATTTTTCTTTGGATATTTTGAAGTCTAGTAAGTGTGTGAACACCCTCTTAAATAAGAGAACATAAGATGGCACCTTGGTGCCTATAGAAAGCATTGTACATGGTGACAATATTATCATAGCTCAGTTCTCATAATACAATCATTGTTGCATTGCACAGTCTCTCACCTAAAAATATGTAAGTATAGCATGTGAGTTCATCGTCGAAAAGGGTTTTTTAATTCGAAATGTTAAGGTAAATTCACATCAATATATTTACATTTGGGTTTTTTTTTAAATCGATTTTGAAAAAAGCTTACAAGTGCATAGAGAAAAAGGGGCCATTTTATTCATGGAAAAATCAAAGGTGAGGGGTTTTTTAAATACCGCTTAAACACACGTGATACATAGGCTGTGATACATAGGGTTTCTTAATTGTGCAACCCCCACGAACATACCCAATATCCTTCCTCTTTTTATTTGTTCATGCCCTTACATACGTAGAGACAAAAGGCACATTTTTCTTTGGATATTTTAAAGTCTAGTTAAGTGTCCACCCACTGGTGTGTGAACACCCTCTTAATAAGAGAACATAAGATGGGACTTTGGTGCTTATACAAATCATTGTACATGGTGAAAGTATTATCATTGTTGCATTATGCAATATGTCTCTATTATTAGCTATCACATCTTTCTCTCCCTCTCCCTTGTACTCTCTCTCTATGCCTCTCTCTAAAAGTACTATCTTGATGGCTTGAACCTCCATCTCTCTTTGCACAAGTTCTACTCACATCATTGGCACCTTCCACCCACCATAACATGAGCTCTAATCATGCAAACACAAATATAGTATCAGAGCCTTGATCCATGATACTCCCATTAATCACCTTTCATTAGTAAAAACCCTTTTTTCCTCTTTGTCTAGGCACCCCCTGGCAATGTTTTGTTTGTTCTCCCTCTATAGAGAATCATTCTTTGATATTTTTAGTGTGTCTTGAAGATAACATAGAGCTACCTGACCTCGAGGGGCTTATCCCAACTCAAAGAAAATGTGGTGAAAACACATCATAAACTCGTGGAAAAACATAATTTATAGCATTAAGGGCTACATGTAAAATTGAACAATTGCTCTTAGGGTCTTCTAATTGGTGATACAAGCTAACTAAATTTCAAGTTTAAAGGCAAACCATCAAGTGGGTGATGAAAACCAAGCAATCATCGATTTCCTTTACTAATCGAGTGATTAACCCTAATCACCTTTAGTTTTTTGAAGTTCTCAAGTTCCAAATCATTGATTTGTGAGTTGATATTCCCATATATATCCACCCCCTTCATTTGTTGCGTTAATCGCTTCCTCCAAACTACACTACATTTTTGCATATGCTTTTAAGGGGGGGGATTGCATAATCATCAATTTGACGCTTTTCTCAAGTATGAAAAAAACCAACAAATTTAAGCTTTTAAAGCCACAAGAAATTGTAGCTTTTCAAAAATTAGGGTAAAGTTGGCCTAAGTACAACCTCTACACATTCAAGAATTTGGCGCTTTTCTCAAATGTTGGCCCAATTATAGCTTTTACCCTATCAAGAATTTGGGTCTTATCTCAAATGTTGAGAAAATCATCAAATTGAAGACCTTGCACACCGATAAGTTTTTGGAGCTTTTCCACAAGAAATCCTTCTACATTAAATCGACCATGCCACATCAACAACAAAGTCCTTCATTATAGCTTCCAAATCGAGCATTAAGAGGTACTCTCCCTTGGCCCTTGAGCCTCAAAATGATAGTCCAAGTGTCAATCGCTTGGCAATGACATCAAAGGATGATTTTCATAGACATTTCACCAATGTGGTGAGTTTTTCAGACTTCCAACATCATCTTCTAATTATGTATGATTTATGGGTTATATGCTAGGGATGTCTCTCAACATCTCAATATTTGGATATCTTTTTTATAAGCCTTCTATAAAAGGATTGGCTTCTTTTTATCTTACTTTCCCTACTTAGAGAGAGAGGGTTGTCTATAAATAGACTAATGTACACAATTGGGCCTAACATGAGAATTTCATGTGTTGGCATCATTGTGTGCTTTTGTATTACATGATTGCAATCTAAGAGCCCAAATCATCATATTGAAGGTTATGTATCACTCTTAGCTGACACTTCACTCTGAAGGGGGGTTTGTTGGATATTTCGGAGTCTAGTAATTTTCAAGTGGTGTGTGAACAACCCCTTAATAAAAGAATATAAGATAAGGTCTTCATGCCTATATAATCATTTTATATGGTGGAATTATTATCATAATACAATCATTATTGTTATATATAGTGGAGCTATTATCATAGTACAAACATTATTGTGATCTATAATGTCTCTCAATTGTTGGCTATCACATCTCCCTATGTCTCTTATACATGGTGGAATTTTTCTCATAGTACAAACATCATTGTGATGTGTAGTCTCTCTCAATTGTTGGCTATCACATCTCGCTTTGTTTCTTCATATGTCTCTCTCTCTCTCTCTCTCTCTCTCTCTCTCTCTCTCTCTCTCTCTCTCTCTCTCTCTCTCTCTCAAAGGGGCACCATGTCCATGGCTTGAACCTGAATTTCCATTTCTTTTTGCACAAGTTCCTTTCCTACACTCACATCATGGACATGTTCCACCCACCATACATGAGCTTTAATCATGTGGATACTAACAGTTTTCTAGGGAGGATCTCCCCTTCTACTGTAATTTATGGGATCAAAATTTCTTATGCATATTATTGGGGACTAACCCATGCCAAAGCTTCATGCATTGCATTCGCATTTGTAGCCACAATTCAAGCCTAGCTGTGATGCATTGGATCAGAAACTCATTGCATTACACAAAATAACAAGAAACCCATGTCCTAAAATGCAGTCTATTTCTAGTTATATTTGTAAATTATGGTTTATCTCTATATCCTCCATTAGGTTTGTTTCTTATTATATATTACACTAATTTTTTTAAAAGTAACTATATAAATATATTAAAGTCTATAATTTGTTCAAGTATTTGATGTTTTGAACTAACATTATTAAATTAACTTTTGTTCAAAAATAAGATCTAAATTTCTACCAGTATCTAGTTTTCTTTTCTAAACTATATACATAAGTATACAAGCGTGGATTAAATTTAGTTTATGGAAATTTTATCAATGCAGAATAAACTTAGGTTGGATAAGAATATAATCAAAAATTTAAAACTAAGTATAAATAGTTGTATTAGTTTTAAAGAGTATACTTGTTAACGTATGAATAACCGGTTTACGTTTTTTAAAAAAAATTTGATGCATACAAAAATAATTACTTCATCTAATATGGAAAGGTTAATATGTTTTTAATGAAAAAATAAAAGATGATGCCTAAAATGTATTCGTGTTTGAAAGTGGAACCATTAATAAGACCATGTAGATGGAATTTATGAACTTAGCTTCATCAAATCTAGAAATATAGGGGTGAGAGAGAGAGGGGGGGTCTATGTGCTAGTAGGGGTGAAACAAACCTAAGCTCTCTAAGTGTGTGCCTTTACACACACACAAACCAAAGGCTTGTTTTAAGATTTTCTCACGTCATGCAATTCATGAGAAAGAGAGAGAGAGAGAGAGAGATGGGGGGAGACTAGAGTGTGTGTGTGAGAGAGAGAGAGAGATGGGGGGAGACTAGAGTGTGTGTGAGAGAGAGGGGAAGGCATGGTAGTGGGTGATAAGTATTCCACCTGAGATTATATTTTCTTATACTCTTCTTCCCAAGGAATTAAATCCTATCTTGGAAGGGCAAGGAAACCTTCAAAGTTTTAGCTTGCTGCTGCAAAGCTAACATATTAGAGTTTAGACTACATGGGTGTGAATTCTGGCTTAGGATGGATCTTTTTTTATTGGGTTTGTTGAGACACAAAGAGAGCGGATGTGATAGTAGGTGAGACATACCCAATTTCCTTCCTCTTTTTATTTGTTCAAGCCCTTACACACGTTGAGAAAAAAGGCACATTTTTCTTTGGATATTTTGAAGTCTAGTAAGTGTGTGAACACCCTCTTAAATAAGAGAACATAAGATGGCGCCTTGGTGCCTATAGAAAGCATTGTACATGGTGACAATATTATCATAGCTCAGTTCTCATAATACAATCATTGTTGCATTGCACAGTCTCTCACCTAAAAATATGTAAGTATAGCATGTGAGTTCATCGTCGAAAAGGGTTTTTTAATTCGAAATGTTAAGGTAAATTCACATCAATATATTTACATTTGGGTTTTTTTTTAAATCGATTTTGAAAAAAGCTTACAAGTGCATAGAGAAAAAGGGGCCATTTTATTCATGGAAAAATCAAAGGTGAGGGGTTTTTTAAATACCGCTTAAACACACGTGATACATAGGCTGTGATACATAGGGTTTCTTAATTGTGCAACCCCCACGAACATACCCAATATCCTTCCTCTTTTTATTTGTTCATGCCCTTACATACGTAGAGACAAAAGGCACATTTTTCTTTGGATATTTTAAAGTCTAGTTAAGTGTCCACCCACTGGTGTGTGAACACCCTCTTAATAAGAGAACATAAGATGGGACTTTGGTGCTTATACAAATCATTGTACATGGTGAAAGTATTATCATTGTTGCGTTATGCAATATGTCTCTATTATTAGCTATCACATCTTTCTCTCCCTCTCCCTCGTACTCTCTCTCTATGCCTCTCTCTAAAAGTACTATCTTGATGGCTTGAACCTCCATCTCTCTTTGCACAAGTTCTACTCACATCATTGGCACCTTCCACCCACCATAACATGAGCTCTAATCATGCAAACACAAATATAGTATCAGAGCCTTGATCCATGATACTCCCATTAATCACCTTTCATTAGTAAAAACCCTTTTTTCCTCTTTGTCTAGGCACCCCCTGGCAATGTTTTGTTTGTTCTCCCTCTATAGAGAATCATTCTTTGATATTTTTAGTGTGTCTTGAAGATAACATAGAGCTACCTGACCTCGAGGGGCTTATCCCAACTCAAAGAAAATGTGGTGAAAACACATCATAAACTCGTGGAAAAACATAATTTATAGCATTAAGGGCTACATGTAAAATTGAACAATTGCTCTTAGGGTCTTCTAATTGGTGATACAAGCTAACTAAATTTCAAGTTTAAAGGCAAACCATCAAGTGGGTGATGAAAACCAAGCAATCATCGATTTCCTTTACTAATCGAGTGATTAACCCTAATCACCTTTAGTTTTTTGAAGTTCTCAAGTTCCAAATCATTGATTTGTGAGTTGATATTCCCATATATATCCACCCCCTTCATTTGTTGCGTTAATCGCTTCCTCCAAACTACACTACATTTTTGCATATGCTTTTAAGGGGGGGGATTGCATAATCATCAATTTGACGCTTTTCTCAAGTATGAAAAAAACCAACAAATTTAAGCTTTTAAAGCCACAAGAAATTGTAGCTTTTCAAAAATTAGGGTAAAGTTGGCCTAAGTACAACCTCTACACATTCAAGAATTTGGCGCTTTTCTCAAATGTTGGCCCAATTATAGCTTTTACCCTATCAAGAATTTGGGTCTTATCTCAAATGTTGAGAAAATCATCAAATTGAAGACCTTGCACACCGATAAGTTTTTGGAGCTTTTCCACAAGAAATCCTTCTGCATTAAATCGACCATGCCACATCAACAACAAAGTCCTTCATTATAGCTTCCAAGTCGAGCATTAAGAGGTACTCTCCCTTGGCCCTTGAGCCTCAAAATGATAGTCCAAGTGTCAATCGCTTGGCAATGACATCAAAGGATGATCTTCATAGACATTTCAGCAATGTGGTGAGTTTTTCAGACTTCCAACATCATCTTCTAATTATGTATGATTTATGGGTTATATGCTAGGGATGTCTCTCAACATCTCAATATTTGGATATCTTTTTTATAAGCCTTCTATAAAAGGATTGGCTTCTTTTTATCTTACTTTCCCTACTTAGAGAGAGAGGGTTGTCTATAAATAGACTAATGTACACAATTGGGCCTAACATGAGAATTTCATGTGTTGGCATCATTGTGTGCTTTTGTATTACATGATTGCAATCTAAGAGCCCAAATCATCATATTGAAGGTTATGTATCACTCTTAGCTGACACTTCACTCTAAAGGGGGGTTTGTTGGATATTTCGGAGTCTAGTAATTTTCAAGTGGTGTGTGAACAACCCCTTAATAAAAGAATATAAGATAAGGTCTTCATGGCTATATAATAATTTTATATGGTGGAATTATTATCATAATACAATCATTATTGTTATATATGGTGGAGCTATTATCATAGTACAAACATTATTGTGATCTATAATCTCTCTCAATTGTTGGCTATCACATCTCCCTATGTCTCTTATACATGGTGGAATTTTTCTCATAGTACAAACATCATTGTGATGTGTAGTCTCTCTCAATTGTTGGCTATCACATCTCGCTTTGTTTCTTCATATCTCTCTCTCTCTCTCTCTCTCTCTCTCTCTCTCTCTCTCTCTCTCTCTCAAAGGGGCACCATGTCCATGGCTTGAACCTGAATTTCCATTTCTTTTTGCACAAGTTCCTTTCCTACACTCACATCATGGACATGTTCCACCCACCATACATGAGCTTTAATCATGTGGATACTAACAGTTTTCTAGGGAGGATCTCCCCTTCTACTGTAATTTATGGGATCAAAATTTCTTATGCATATTATTGGGGACTAACCCATGCCAAAGCTTCATGCATTGCATTCGCATTTGTAGCCACAATTCAAGCCTAGCTGTGATGCATTGGATCAGAAACTCATTGCATTACACAAAATAACAAGAAACCCATGTCCTAAAATGCAGTCTATTTCTAGTTATATTTGTAAATTATGGTTTATCTCTATATCCTCCATTAGGTTTGTTTCTTATTATATATTACACTAATTTTTTTAAAAGTAACTATATAAATATATTAAAGTCTATAATTTGTTCAAGTATTTGATGTTTTGAACTAACATTATTAAATTAACTTTTGTTCAAAAATAAGATCTAAATTTCTACCAGTATCTAGTTTTCTTTTCTAAACTATATACATAAGTATACAAGCGTGGATTAAATTTAGTTTATGGAAATTTTATCAATGCAGAATAAACTTAGGTTGGATAAGAATATAATCAAAAATTTAAAACTAAGTATAAATAGTTGTATTAGTTTTAAAGAGTATACTTGTTAACGTATGAATAACCGGTTTACGTTTTTTTTTAAAAATTTGATGCATACAAAAATAATTACTTCATCTAATATGGAAAGGTTAATATGTTTTTAATGAAAAAATAAAAGATGATGCCTAAAATGTATTCGTGTTTGAAAGTGGAACCATTAATAAGACCATGTAGATGGAATTTATGAACTTAGCTTCATCAAATCTAGAAATATAGGTGTAAGAGGTATAAAAGTAGAGCGGTTTAGGAAAGGTCCTTAGATAAAATAGGGGTTATCCTAATAGATTAATTGTATATGGAAACTGTAGTGAAGTTAAAAAATAAGAGAAGGTGAAGGCTCATAAATGATCCATTGCTTCTTCTCTCAACTTTGACATCGTAAGTTAACTTAAAGTAACCTAAATTTTTTTCATTAGTAGCCTAAAGAAGATTATACAAGAGGAAAAATCCATCAATATGGCTTCCTTTATAGGGTAACAAGATATTCCCCAATGTTGTTTGACCATGCTTTGGGTGCCTGCTTCAAGCCATACAAAATAGTTTGGAGGGAATCAGAACCTTCATCTCCAATTTCAAAAGACAAATACAAGCCTTCTCTCACCATAGCCAGTCATATTCTTTCACTCTACATCATATGATATACTTACTCATTCCTAGAACAATCCAATGCAGAACAACCATGTACACACTCATTCTATTGAAGAGTCTAATCATGAAAGCATTAAGAGGAAGTACCATCTGCACATTGATCTAGATAGTGCGTATGCGCCCATTCAAAAACGCAGAAGTGGACAACTATTGCTCTCATCAGATGTTAAAGATCATATGAGGTTGTCAAGGAAGCAACACATAGACCTTTGGTATGATGGCTCCATCTATCCTATTGACCCCCGTGCTGCTTCACATCCTCCCTTTTGAAATCCCACAACTCTCTTACGTTTTGCAGGTGATGGCACCACAGGCTTACTAGGATATTGCAAGTCAATTTCTTACATGCAAGAAAGAGAAAGACATTATTCACAACACTTAGCAAATGAGATTCTTGGCTTATCTAGTGAATGTAAGACATAAAAAGTTAGATTGGAAGAACAATAATGTCAAATCAATAAACTAAGAAGTGACCTCCGCAAATATAGAGAAAAAGACACAATCATTGGATGGCGCATACGGAAAAGAAAGCTCAAAAATATCGAGAACTTGCAGCTCGGTTCTGGAGGCCCAAAGAAGAGAATCCAAGCCATAAGGAAAGATTGCACTAAATGCATTCCCATTCACATGTCTTTTATGCTAGCAGTTAATATTATTTTATTTGCTGGGCTTCTTTGTGATTTACATGTTCTCTACGTTAGTAATGAGTAGTGTTGTCATACATCCTGACAAAGAGAATATCAATCCCAATCTTAATCCAACAAAGCAACTAAACCATTCTCATGACATTAAGAATGGCAAGAGAAATGATAAAAGAGAAGAAATTCAAGGTGGTTCAACGAGATATAGTGGATGAATTTGTAACCAACAATACAGTTTCAGCTCTGGATATTCAATCCGCCATGGATTCAAGTGGAGTTAGTCGTAAGGGTTATAGTGCCATTCAAAAGTCAGTGTCATCCCTCCTTGAGGCTAAAGGCATTAAATCAGAGCTACTTTCAACACCTACAAAATTTTGGAGACATAGGGAGGAATTAAACACATAACAGCTTCACTATGTTGGTCACTTATACCACATTGTAGGAGAGTTTAAGGGAGAAGGTGGGAGCATATTCTACAACACAACAATATATTCATGGACTTGGAGCTCTTGCAAAACAATGAATCCCTCCATTGGAGGTGTTAAGGCGAGAAGATTTCTTTCCAAGCCAATGAATAATTAGCAACACAAACCTACAAAGTTAGGAAAGCAATATACAACAACCTATACAAGTCAAATCGAATATACCAACAGCGGAAAAAGCTTCATAATGCAGTGAAAGACCATCATGAAGGTCTTCAAGGAATGTCAAAGCAGATGTTTGGCGTTCAATTGATACTCTGTTCCAAATGTGTGAGAAATTCAAATACTCCTAGTAAGACAAAAAGAGCTTTCAAGACAACTTACAAGCGTTCAAAAAAGTATTCAGAGCTGCTTGGATTGACACCAACATTACACACTACATGGTATGTTTCTAGCTTACTGTTGTTTCCTAGGCTCCCTCGATACTAACTTACATTTTATGTTTTCTTATGCAGCATATTCTCTATAACCACATGCCTTACTTTATCAACAACAAGTACAGAGATCCTAGCATTTGGAACACACAAGGACTCAAGAAATCACGCTATATGGCTCAAAATGCATATTTCAAGCACACACAATATGGTGGTGGAAAAAGTAAGGCAAACAGACTACAAGAAGTGTTCCAATGGTTCTATAGAAGGATACTACAACAACTACATAAAAAAGAAACCTTGAGGTCATCCAAACTGATGCAGATACTTAGACATACGGGAAGGAAGAGATTGAAGCATTCTGAAGCATTTAAAAACTCAAATGCCATAGAAGCACAAAACAAATGGAGAGAACAAAAGGTTTTTGTTAATCATCGTTGGATTGATAGATGTAACACATAAGTCTTTTACAATGCATCTTTCCATTCTAATGACTTTGGCAATTCCAGTGAATTTGGCTTTCATTTATACCTTAGCAAACGTTGTTTGCCATACTCTTCTAGTTCCTCTGGGTTCTCTATGCCTAGAGACAATGCTACTGTAGCATATGTATGAAAGTAATCCCTTCAATTGCTCTAGCGTAACCAGGGTAGCATCCAAAAATTTCTAAGACAGTAGACTTCTCTATCAAAATAATCTTCTCATAACTTTTAGGAATAATCATTGGACCTAGGAACATGGACAATGTCTTGAATAAAAAATTTGCAACTCTCCCTTCCTGGCTCATGACATTGTGGTAGATTATAATCTTTGCCTTAGACAATTTGCTTAGGTAGTGAGAGAGAGCTGCGTCTCCACCACGGTTTTCCCTTTTATGCCACTTCAAGAATTCTTCATTGACTTCAAATGTACTCTGCAAAACAAAATAATTAAGGAAACATAAGTCTACATATCACATTCACACACACATAGACACACAACACACATATACACAAAGAGAGAGAGAGAGATAGAGAGAGAAATTGAATCTCATCTGTCTCACGAGAATAGTTGGTCTTGCCAAAGGTTAATAGAACTTTTAGTATCTTATCTTACTCTCTTCATCCACTCCTTTGTGGAGTCATTCAACTTATCAAAGCCATATTTAGCCTCTAGCTCCATGAAGGTTTTATCGTCTGGCAAAAATCCATCATCTTTGAACTTCTATGCTTTGCCCAAACATATACTCAGACACTCTTTACTATTGTAATTTTCCTACAATGCTAAGTCATCACTATCATCTTCTGAGACAAAACAACTACCCTCTTTGTGAAAATTGGCAATAGCACATAAAGAAAAATCTTCCCTAAGACTGAAAATATTCTGAATGACAGACAATAGTACATAACGTTTGTTATCCACAACGAATTCTGGCAGCACTGACAATACTAGACCACACTGGCCCACTTTGAAGAGATCTACATCCACAGGTCTCTATATTGTTGACGTCTTAAGAGCAAAAATATCCATGGACTTCGCCTCCTCTTCCTCCTGTACTAATTGTATCTCTTCCTCAAGTTCTGCCTCCTAAGAAGGTAACTTATCTTCTTGGGGAATTTCATCTTGAATAGTACCTATATTGTTGACGTCTTAAGAGCAAAAATATCCATGGACTTCGCCTCCTCTTCCTCTTCCTCTTGTACTAATTGTATCTCTTCCTCAAGTTCTACGTCCTAAGAAGGTAACTTATCTTCTTGGGGAATTTCATCTTGAATAGTACCTTCATAAAGTAGTTCTTCACCCCTTTCAGAAAGCTCTTTACAGAGGTAGTGCAGGTAGCAGAGGAATCCAAATGGCTTATACAACAGCCTGCAGTAACTTAAGTGCAAGGTACACCAAGTAGGCTTGTAGGAAGATGGGAGTTCCTGGTACTTTTTGTATAGAAAACTGTTTTCCTTCTTGCTTCATGCACAATCTAGCAAGTGCACATAAGCTTGATTGTTTAGCAGTAGTAGCCTTCCTTTGGATACTAATTTTTTGAAATCATCCCTGTGTTTCGACGCGTACTCTACATGCTGGTCCAAAATTAACTCTACCTGCAAAGGCTTGTTAAACATCGCAGCAATAATGTGAAAGTCGTCAGCAGCTCCCGTGTTACAAATAAAATCAAAAAGTTTCGACAAGGTACTCTGCATGCTGGTCCAAAATTGACTCTACTTTGCAAAGGCTTGTTAAACATCTCAGCAATAATGTGAAAGTCGTCCAGTAGCTCCCGCGTTACAAAAAAAATCAAAAAGTTTCTCATCAATTAGAGCAAGATAATTGCTTACAAAAATTTCCTCCTTCTTTTCCTTCATGTCAGTGCTAAGACGTTTCTCCTTCTCCTTCAGCTTCTTCCTCTTTGACATCTCTTCCTTAGCCTCCGTTGAGAAATCGAAATCCCTCTTAACAGAGAGACTCTGGCAAGTAGGTCGCTTAGAAAGGGACACCAGACTAAGAACACCTGCTTTCTCGTGTTCATGGGCCTCCATAATCTGGTCTTCTGAATGGGGTTCCTCATCACTACTATGATCCTTTACAAAGTAAAGGAGGCAACTTGATTCTCCCAGCTCCACAGTTGGAAACCCTTGATCTTCTGTCTATTCTCTCACAAGCTGTGGCTCATATATCCTTGCCATAACCTTAGGGTCATCACAGTGGTGAAGTCAATAGATCTTTTCTTTGTGCTCATCACAGCTTTGCAGACTTTATCCGCATGTTGCTCCTAGCTACAGCACTAAACTCAGGATCCAACGTAGTGACTCCCCACTTAAGCTTTTTCTGTTGTTCTAATAAGTAAGACACTAGCATGAATTAGAAAAGGAAGAAACCCCTTCTTATATTTGTGCAAGTTGGCGCGATAAAGCAACTCCATTACCCTTACAAGAGCCATATCGCACCAAACTGCACAAACTTCTCTCTCTCTCTCTCTCTCTCTCTCTCTCTCTCTCTGTCCTTGTGGGTGTACTGTATGTGTGTTGCTGTGATGTATATGGTTCTCTGTGTGTGTCGGTGTGTGTGCATGTGTATGTGTGTGTGTGTGTGTGTTTGTGGATGTGATATAAGTGTATATGTATGTGTGTGTATGTGTGCAATTTTGCACGATAAAGCACCTCCATTACCCTTACAAGAGCCATATCGTGCCAAACTGCACAAACTTCTCTCTCTCTCTCTCTCTCTCTCTCTCTCTCTCTCTCTCTCTCTCTCTTGTTGTGTGGGTGTACTCTATGTGTGTGTTTGTGTTGTATATGGTTCTCTGTGTGTTTGTGTGTGTGTGTGTGTGTGTGTGTGTGTGTGTGTGTGTGTGTGTGTGTATCTGTGGATGTGATATAAGTGTATATGTATGTGTGTGTATGTGTGTGCAATTTGGCACGATAAAGTACCTCCATTACCCTTACAAGAGCCATATCGCACCAAACTGCACAAACTTCTCTCTCTCTCTCTCTCTCTCTATCTCTCTCTCTCTCTCTCTCTCTCTCTCTCTTTGTGAGTGTATTATATGTGTGTGTCTATGTTGTATATGGTTCTCTCTATGTGTGTGTGGGTGATTTGTGTGTGTGTGTGTGTGCGTGCGAGAGAGAGAGAGAGAGAGAGAGAGAGAGAGAGAAATAGAGTATGTCTGTCTGTTCGTGCATGTCTCTGTGTGTGTGTGTGTGAGAGAGAGAGAGAGAGAGAGAGAGAGAGAGAGAGACAGAGAGAAAGTGAGTGAGAGAGAGGAGCAAGTAAACTTACCTGTTGCCATTTCTTTCTGGTTACGTGGGCGTGGATGCTGGATTCTCTCTCTGTCTATCTTTGCTAGATTCTCTCTCTGTCTGTCGCTAGATTCTCTCTCTGTCTGTGGGTTCTTGAAAATACTGGATGCTCTCTCTCTCTCTCTCTCAAATACGAGAACCGTTAATAGTGGCATGAGGATTAAATAACTTTATACGAGCCCACGCGTGTAGTAATAATGGACACGTGTGATGTTGACAATTGACACGTGGGGTTTGTGAATATTAAAAACAAATCTTTATACGAGCCCACGTGTGTAGTAATAATGGACACGTGTGATGTTGACAATTGACACGTGGGGTTTGTGAATATTAAAAATAAATCTTTTTTCAATCTATTTGTAATAATGCACGTGAAAGAGAGAGAGAGAGAGAGAGACAAAGACAGAGACAGATCCATCGACCACGACAACGATCCATCGACCACGACAGCAATCCATCGAGCCACCGCCGACAGCTTTGGTATGTGTTTCTTTTGCACACACTATTAATCCAATTCTAGGATTAATAAGAGCTACTACCATTATCTTACATCAAGGAGTCATGGTAGATACACCAAAGGGTCATACATTCAAGATATCAAGTAATAGTGTCCAAAGCTACAGCTTGGACGGGCGCACGTAATGGTGTGACAGAGTATTTATGGCAATTCCTACTTAAGGAGCGTGTGGTAGCAAGTTCGGATGAAGTCCTAAGTGATGTACTTCATGGATATATTATGAGAGTAGTCATTGTAATAGCATTAGGCCTCTTAAGAGCCTAAAGTGCCCGGCCGGCCAGTTAGTGTGATTACTTCATATGGCCATGTATATAAGTGAATTTCTCTCATAATACAACACACTCTCCCATTGTGCAATTGAGTCTTACTCTTGCCAATCCTCTTGCTAATCTCTCTCCCTAATGCATGCTAGTGAGTGTGTGTGAGTGAAGTGGGGTGAGAGGAGGGACGAGGACCCATAGTGCAACATGACGGTGTGACAACGCTTGCGCCAGAGACGCGGTGTAATTGCTTCTCACAAGGAGTTGTAGAGCTTGGAGACCTCGAGGGTTACAAGCTTGGCCATTGGAAAGATCCTCACACGATAATTGCCATTCACCAGGTAATCTCTTTTTAGGGTTAGGGTGAGCCTTAACACACACTCATGCATGCACACACACACACACACACTCACTCATGGAGGAACACACAGAGACATACACACACTCATGCACGCACACAATGAGACACACACAAACACACACACACACACTCAAATGACTACAAACACACACACACACACACACACACACACACAAAGAGAAACACATACAATAGAGACATACACATCCAGTAATGCTAGAGAGAGAGAGAGAGAGAGAGAGATCGAATGTGTGTGTGTGTGTGGTTTTTTTACGAATTGGCATAATAAGGCGCTTTGAAGCCAAATTGAAGAGCTCTATCGTGCCAAACCGCACACACATATACACTTACATGACATCCACAAATACACACACGCACATACACACACACATATTTCAAGCGCACACACACACAAAGAGGGAGTGGGAGAGGGAGCAAGAGAGAGAGAGAGAGAGAGAGGCATTTTTGCGATTTGGTGCAATATGGCGCTTGCATGTCTAATGCAAGTTTGATATCGCGCCAAACCGCACTAATTATTATAGAGGCCTCGCTGGTGCGGTCTAACACATATACACACACAAGACATACAGAAACACACACACACACACACACAGAGATTGTGTTATGTCTCTTTCTACTAGGCTAATTGGTAGCTCATGGCAAGAACACAAATTATGTTTGTCTATGCATGCATGTCTATGTGTTTGTGTATCTCTGTGTGTGTGTGTGTGTGTGTGAGAGAGAGAGAGAGAGAGAGAGAGTGAGAGAGAGGAGCAAGTAAACCTACCTATTGCCATTGCTTTCTGGTTACGTGGGCGTGGATGCTAGATTCTCTCTCTGTCTGTTCGCTGGATTTTCTCTCTATCTGTGGGTTCCTGAAAACACTGGATGCTCTCTCTCTCTCTCTCTCTCTCTCTCTCTCTCTCTCTCTCTCTCTCAAATACGAGAACCGTTAATAGTGGCCTAAGGATTAAATAACTTTATACGAGCCCACGTGTGTAGTAATAATGGACATGTGTGATGTTGACAATTGACACGTGGGATTTGTGAATATTTAAAACAAATCATTTTTTATTCTATTTATGTTGTATATGGTTCTCTGTGTGTTTGTGTGTGTGTGTGTGTGTTGTATATGGTTCTCTTTGTGTTTGTGTGTGTGTGTGTGTGTGTGTATTTGTGGATGTGATATAAGTGTATATGTATGTGTGTGTATGTGTGTGCAATTTGGCGCGATAAAGTACCTCCATTACCCTTACAAGAGCCATATCGCACCAAACTACACAAACTTCTATCTCTCTCTCTCTCTCTCTCTCTCTCTCTCTCTCTCTCTCTCTCTCTCTTTGTGAGTGTATTATATGTGTGTGTCTATGTTGTATATGGTTCTCTCTATGTGTGTGTGGGTGATTTGTGTGTGTGTGTGTGTGTGTGTGCGTGCGTGCGAGAGAGAGAGAGAGAGAGAGGAATAGATTGTTTCTGTCTGTTCGTGCATGTCTGTGTGTGTGTGTGAGAGAGAGAGAGAGAGAGAGAAAGTGAGAGAGAGAGGAGCAAGAAAACTTACCTGTTGCCATTTCTTTCTGGTTACATGGGCGTGGATGCTGGATTCTCTCTCTGTCTATCTTCGTTGGATTCTCTCTCTGTGTGTCGCTAGATTCTCCCTTTGTTTGTGGGTTCCTGAAAACACTGGATGCTCTCTCTCTCTCTCTCTTTGTTTGTCGCTAGATCCTCTCTTTGTCTGTCGCTAGATTCTCTCTTTGTCTGTGGGTTCCTCAAAACACTGGATGCTCTCTCTCTCTCTCTCTCTCTCAAATACGAGAACCGTTAATAGTGGCGTGAGGATTAAATAACTTTATACGAGCCCACGTGTGTAGTAATAATGGACACGTGTGATGTTGACAATTGACACGTGGAGTTTGTGAATATTAAAAACAAATCTTTTTTCAATCTATTTGTAACAATGCACGTGAGAGAGAGAGAGAGAGAGACAAAGACAGAGTTAGATCTATCGAGCACAACAACGATCCATCGACCATGACAGCAATCCATCGAGCCACCGACAGCTTTGGTATGTGTTTCTTTTGCACACACTGTTAATCCAATTCTAGGATTAACAAGAGCTACTTCCATTATCTTACATCAAGGAGTCATGGTAGATACACCAAAGGGTCATACATTCAAGATATCAAGTAATAGTGTCCAAAGCTACAGCTTGGACGGGCACACGTAATGGTGTGACAGAGTATTTATGGCAATTCCTACTTCAAGAGCGTGTGGTAGCAAGTTAGGATGAAGTCCTAAGTGATGTGCATGGATATATTATGAGAGTAGTCATTATAATAGCATTAGGCCTCTTAAGAGCCTAAAGTGCCCGGCCGGCCAGTTAGTGTGATTACTTAATATGGCCATGTGTATAAGTGAATTTCTCTCATAATACAACACACTCTCCCATTGTGCAATTGAGTCTTGCTCTTGCCAATCCTCTTGCTAATCTCTCTCCCTAATGCATGCTAGTGAGTGTGTGTGAGTGAAGTGGGGTGAGAGGAGGGACGAGGACCCATAGTGCAACACGACGGTGTGACAACACTTGCACCACAGACGCGGTGTAATTGCTTCTCACAAGAAGTTGTAGAGCCTGGAGACCTTGAGGGTTACAAGCTTGGCCATTGGAAAGATCCTCACACGACAATTGCCATTCACCACGTAATCTCTTTTTGGGGTTAGGGTGAGCCTTAACACACACTCATGCATGCACACACACACACACATACACACACTCACTCATGGAGGAACACACAGAGACACATACACACTCATGCACGCACACAATGAGACACACACAAACACACACACACACTCAAATGTCTACAAACACACACACACACACACACAAGGAGAAACACATACAATAGAGACATACACATCCAGTAATGCTAGAGAGAGAGAGAGAGAGAGAGAGAGAGAGAGAGAGAGAGAGAGATAGAATGTGTGTGTGTGTGTGGTTTTTTTATGAATTGGCACAATAAGGCGCTTTGAAGCCAAATTGAAGAGCTCTATCGTGCCAAACCGCACACACATATACACTTACATGACATCCACAAATACACACACGCACATACACACACACATATTTCAAGCACACACACACACAAAGAGGGAGTGGGAGAGGGAGCAAGAGAGAGAGAGAGAGAGAGGCATTTTTGCGATTTGGTGCAATATGGCGCTTGCATGTCTAATGCAAGTTTGATATCGTGCCAAACCGCACTAATTATTATAGAGGCCTCGCTGGTGCGGTCTAACACATATACACACACAAGACATACAGAAACACACACACACACACAGAGATTGTGTTATGTCTCTTTCTACTAGGCTAATTGGTAGCTCATGGCAAGAACACAAATTATGTTTGTCTATGCATGCATGTCTATGTGTTTGTGTATCTGTGTGTGTGTGTGTGTGTGTGTGTGTGTGTGTGTGTGAGAGAGAGAGAGAGAGAGTGAGAGAGAGGAGCAAGTAAACCTACCTATTGCCATTGCTTTCTGGTTACGTGGGCATGGATGCTAGATTCTCTCTCTGTCTGTTCGCTGGATTCTCTCTCTATCTGTGGTTTCCTAAAAACACTGGATGCTCTCTCTCTCTCTCTCTCTCTCTCTCTCTCTCTCTCTCTCTCTCTCTCTCTCTCTCTCTCTCTCAAATATGAGAACCGTTAATAGTGGCCTGAGGATTAAATAACTTTATACGAGCCCACGTGTGTAGTAATAATGGACACGTGTGATGTTGACAATTGACACGTGGGGTTTGTGAATATTTAAAACAAATCATTTTTTATTCTATTTGTAACAATGCACCTGAGAGAGAGAAACAGAGACAGAGACAGAGACAGATCCATCGAGCACACGATAATGATCCATCGACCACACCACAGCAATCCATCGAGCCACCGACAGCTTTGGTATGTGTTTCTTTTGCACACATTGTTAATCCAATTCTTGAATTAACAAGAGCTACCGCCATTATCTTACATCAAGGAGTCACGATAGATACACCAAAGGTTCATACACTCAAGATATCAAGTAGTAGTATCCAAAGCTACAACTTGGACAGGCGCCCGTAATGGTATGTCAAAGTATTTATGGCGATTCCTGCTTCAAGAGCGTGTGGTACCAAGTTAGGATGAAGTCCTAAGTGATGTACATGGATATATTATGAGAGTAGTCATTGTAATAGCATTAGGCCTCTTAAGAGCCTAAAGTGCCCGGTCAGCCATAGTTTAAGTTAGTGTGAACACTTATGGCCATGTATATAAGTGAATTTCTCTCATAATACAACACACTCTCCCATTATGCAATTGAGTCTTGCTCTTGCTAATCCTCTTGCTAATCTCTCTCCCTAATGCATGCTAGTGAGTGTGCGTGAGTGAAGTGGGGTGAGTGGAGGGACGAGGACCCGTAGTGCAACACGGTGGTGTGACAACGCTTGCGCCGGAGTCGCGGTGTAATTGCTTCTCACAAGGAGTTGTAGAGCTTGGAGACCTCGAGGGTTACAAGCTTGGCCATTGGAAAGATCCTCACACGACAGTTGCCGTTCACCAGGTAATCTCTTTTTTGGATATGTTTCAAGGAGGGTTAGGGTGAGCCTTAACACACACTCATGCACGCACGCACACACACATACACACTCACTCATGGAGGAACACACAGAGACACACACACACTCATGCATGCACACAATGAGACACACACAAACACACACACACACACACACACACAAGGAGAAACACATACAACACAGACGTACACATCCAGTAATGCTAGAGAGAGAGAGAGACAGAGAGAATGTGTGTGTGTGTGTGTGGTTTTTGCGAGTTGGCACAATAAGGCGCTTTGAATCCAAACTGAAGAGCTCTATCGTGCCAAACCTCACACACATACACACACACACATATATACTTACATGACATCCACAAATACACACACACGCACGTGCACACGCACGCGCGCGTGCACACACACACACACACACACACACAGATTGTGTTATGTCTCTTTCTACCAGGCTAATTGGTAGCTCATGGGGCAAGAACAAAGGCCACTATAAGGAGATAGGGTAAGGGGCTTGGATTGGCCTCAAAGGCTGCCTCTCAGAAGAGCCAAGGAAAGGAAAACCTATACATATTCTGAAGCAGGTCAGAACAAGGAGATTTTCACAAAACTTCTACATTCTGAGGGAGATCAAGAAGGCACAGAATTGTGTAGAAGCTCCTTTTCAAGAGGGTGTGCAGGTCTATATGTTAGAATTGGAGCCTATCCGTAAGGTGGAAGAGGACAGCCTTGCTCTGTCTATAGGAGGCTGCTGAAGACTTTCTCAGAGTACAAGTTTCAATGACCTATGTGTTGTGTGTGCCCACGCACATAGGATGAATATAATGCCCAAGGATAGTGAGACACTGAAGAGGCTTAGGTGGAGGTATGAGATGCTTTCCTTTCAAAGAAAATGTAGATGATGTTTATTTGGAAGAACAGTTGATTCCATATTTAGATGGATTGTACAAATCAAAAGAATGAGAAATAGTTTTTTGTAATGTAATGTCTTCAACTGTTCTATTCTCACTCAAGCAATGTGTCTTGGAAAATAGTTTACATTGTCTTGTTTTTTAAAGTATTGTCTCGAACAAAAGGCTCTTAATTAATTACATTACATTCAAATTTGTAATGTCAAGTAGGAGTTTGATTAATTATGTCAGAAGAGTACATTGGAGTGGGGATTGTAGAGTAGGAATGATTTTGACTCTGTTACCCAATTCCTTTACATTGTATTAGTCGCTCCGTTCTAAGGAGGATCTTTCTACCATTGTGAATGAAATTAAAGTGTGCCGTGTGTCTTGCGAGGATTCTTCGACAATATCCTTCCTTAGCTGTTGTTGTAAATTGCATTTCTTTCATATAGAAACAACTGTCACCAGTGTTGAAGCCTCATCAATCACTTCAATGTCTATGACTTTGTCATCCATTGCACTTGCAGCTTCCTGATCCATTGGTACCAACTCTCCATTGATGTAATGGGACCTGCCATACCAGAAGGACAAGATAAAAGTTTGAGTTGCAATCATGTACTTCGCAACTACTGTCTCCAGTGCAATGTTACAATGGATATCATCAAAAACTTTACTCGGCCATCCCTCATCAAGAAGTCTTGCTAAGAGGAATGTGTCCAAATCTTTGCAGATCAGCATGGTTCTCACTATCTTCACCTGAAATAAGCTAAAAAGCTCCACGAACACAATAATTGGTAGGTAAACAATAATTTTTACTACACGAGTTGGAATGCTCCCTCGTAGAGAGCGTTGCACATCCTTGAAGAGCTGGCTCTTTGCTGACTCCATTACTGAGGGGTCTGGGATAGGCCAATCCATGTAGTTTCACTCAGCTTCTTCCAAAGGTAGCTCTTCCGAGCGGCCACGATTCATGTGTTTCTTGTTTAGCCGACGGTAGAAATGATCATAGAAAAAGATTCCTGCATCTACGAGGCTTTGTTTCTCCTTCCCTCATACTGTAGCCAACCAATGTGTGCATGAACCACATTCATAATTCTAATGCTGCACTGAACTAGCTCCCACTCCTCATATGATGAGGGGTACACATCAACCATAGACATAGACAATTTACATAGTTCATTAGACCATTATGAGAAAATGAAAGATTGACAAGGGATAGATTAATTTACAGTTTGGTCTATGCGAGGGCAATTTTATGTCATCTAGATTCTCAAGCACAAGCTCATTATGCATATATATATATATGCTGCACTAGGACTTCCTTGATGGTTTTCCTTCCAACCTCTATCTTGAAGTCTTTCACTCTTCCTTTCTATGACGCCCTAAATGTATTCTTGTTGCTTGTCTTTCTTCTCTTCCTTGACTGCATAAGGACCCATGTGCCCTTGGTGATTAGCACTTCAGTCCATTGATTTTGCGCATTGAGAGAGTTGGATATAAGTATAGCAAACAGTGATGATCTTACTCTCCTTGCCCTAGGAATTGAATCATCTATGATGGCATTAATGGAGCAAATCATGATGATATAAAATGAGATTTGCTACCCATCTTTTCAAGAAGAAATGGCATACAAAAGGCTGAAGCTTCAGAAAATGGAGTGCAGTAGAAGGTAGAGGAAATGAAAAGAGCGTGAGATATTGTTTAAGCCCAAGAGGAAGTTTGAGAAGGAGAAAATTTTTCCTCCTTTTCAAAGATGTGTATTTAATACTTGAATACAAATAGAAGTTTCCCTCCCTACAAAAGTGTAGGTGTGTTTAATGCATTCGGGTGTGAAAAGTGACTATGAAGTGTAAGTAGAGTATATTTTCACGTGAAAAAGAAGAGTTTTTGGATTTAGAAAAAAGAAATGACCTATTTTTCAATGTAACATTGCCTTCTTCTTGATTGGATGTTCTCCTTTTTCTCTCTCTACTAAAAGGTCCTACGAATGACCTCCAAAATGACCTACAAGAAAACATTGCCTCACCAGTGTTTGCATGCAATACTTGAAATGTTCCAGTAAAAGGCTTTCCAATGGCTGCTCCTCTACCATGTTTGAAGGAAAAATATCTGCAAACAAGAAATAAGTTCACTTAGATTGAAACATCTCTGTCATAAAATCTCACATACCCCTTTCTACCCGCGATACTTATTACGATTGCATGGAAATCGAGTTTGTTGGCGAAGATGGGATATCTCGTGCTATGTAAACATGTTGTACCATGACCACTAGTTTTCCATTGCTTGCCTTCTTGAAGCCTTGTAAACGGCCTTTCCAATGGTGCTCCAGTACATTTTGTCATCGAGCTCGGTGAGGCCCAATTGCCATAGTCTATAGATAAACACAAGCGATCTTACGAAATGCCTCTCCCACCCCAAGCACCATCATCGTCCTTCTTGTTGTGCAGGGATATCTCCTCGATCTCGTCTTTTAGTCTTCTTGGTGCGCCCATATCTTCTTGGAAGCTAGAGTAGAAAGGTTAGGGTTAGAGTAAAAGGGAAAGAGATCAAAGATGATGTGTAAACTAGGGTTAGAGTAAAAAAGAAAGAGATCAAAGATGATGTGCAAACTAGGGTTTTATGGGAGCCTTGAAGATGAAAGAGATGGAGCTCTGAGAAGGGAGGGAGATTAAGATGAAGGAGAAAGTTTAGGGTTTCGGGCTTTAATGGTTTCATTAGGGTTGGGCAAATAAGATAGAGATGGAAGAGGAAGGGAGGAACAGTTTGATTTGGACGTTCAAGAGGGAAAGCGGACTTGAAAATGAAATTTTTAACTACAATGAAATTTGAGATGGATTTTTGGAGGGGAAAGTGAGTTTTGGGGGATCTCAACCCTAATAGAGAACACACAAGGTGAGAGGCTGAAAATCTTCTTCTTCTTCTTCTTCTTCTTCTTCACTCAACACTCAACACACCATATACAAGATAAGAGTACACACAATACGAAAGGTACTCAACCAAATACATACAAGGGTTCTCTATAGTGTGAACCCAACTAAATGAGCTGGCGCTACAACTATGCCAGTCTCTAGAATGGCTGTCACACAGCCTGTCATCCCACTGGCCGCATATCACCCATGATCTTACCAACCATGCCAGTGGTATAAGTGTGGGGCCTATCCCCCAGGCGGGTCATCAGTGTCCACCGCCTCACTAGACGAGCTCGATATCTCAACACTCCCCCTCGAGCTCAACTCCATCTCATGTACACCAAGTGAAGCTCTGAATCTGCGGAGCTTCTCTGTACCCAATGCTTTGGTGAAGATGTCAGCTACCTAATCCTGTGTGCTGACATAAACAAGGTCAAGGTCTCCTGCCAAGACCTTCTCTCTCACAAAATGGTAGTGGACCTCTATATGCTTCGTGCGAGCATGAAAAATTGGGTTCCTGGCCAACTGTATACTGCTAAAATATCGAGAACTTGCGGCTCGGTTCTGGAGGCCCATAGAAGAGAATCCAAGCCATAAGGAAAGATTGCACTAAATGCATTCCCATTCACATGTCTTTTATGCTAGCAGTTAATATTATTTTATTTGCTGGGCTTCTTTGTGATTTACATGTTCTCTACGTTAGTAATGAGTAGTGTTGTCATACATCCTGACAAAGAGAATATCAATCCCAATCTTAATCCAACAAAGCAACTAAACCATTCTCGTGACATTAAGAATGGCAAGAGAAATGATAAAAGAGAAGAAATTCAAGGTGGTTCAACGAGATATAGTGGATGAATTTGTAACCAACATACAGTTTCAGCTCCAGATATTCAATCCGCCATGGATTCAAGTGGAGTTAGTCGTAAGGGTTATAGTGCCATTCAAAAGTCAGTGTCATCCCTCCTTGAGGCCAAAGGCATTAAATCAGAGCTACTTCCAACACCTACAAAATTTTGGAGACATAGGGAGGAATTAAACACATAACAGCTTCACTATGTTGGTCACTTATACCACATTGTAGGAGAGTTTAAGGGAGAAGGTGGGAGCATATTCTACAACACAACAATATATTCATGGACTTGGAGCTCTTGCAAAACAATGAATCCCTCCATTGGAGGTGTTAAGGCGAGAAGATTTCTTTCCAAGCCAATGAATAATTAGCAACACAAACCTACAAAGTTAGGAAAGCAATATACAACAACCTATACAAGTCGAATCGAATATACCAACAGCGGAAAAAGCTTCATAATGCAGTGAAAGACCATGAAGGTCTTCAAGGAATGTCAAAGCAGATGTTTGGCGTTCAATTGATACTCTTCCAAATGTGTGAGAAATTCAAATACTCCTAGTAAGACAAAAAGAGCTTTAAAGACAACTTACAAGCGTTCAAAAAAGTATTCAGAGCTGCTTGGATTGACACCAACATTACACACTACATGGTATGTTTCTAGCTTACTGTTGTTTCCTAGCCCTCGATACTAACTTACATTTTATGTTTTCTTATGCAGCATATTCTCTATAACCACATGCCTTACTTTATCAACAACAAGTATAGAGATCCTAGCATTTGGAACACACAAGGACTCAAGAAATCACGCTATATGGCTCGAAATGCATATTTCAAGCACACACAATATGGTGGTGGAAAAAGTAAGGCAAACAGACTACAAGAAGTGTTCCAATGGTTCTATAGAAGGATACTACAACAACTACATAAAAAAGAAACCTTGAGGTCATCCAAACTGATGCAGATACTTAGACATACGGGAAGGAAGAGATTGAAGCATTCTGAAGCATTTAAAAACTCAAATGCCATAGAAGCACAAAACAAATGGAGAGAACAAAAGATTTTTGTTAATCATCGTTGGATTGATAGATGTAACACATAAGTCTTTTACAATGCATCTTTCCATTCTAATGACTTTGGCAATTCCAGTGAATTTGGCTTTCATTTATACCTTAGCAAACGCTGTTTGCCATACTCTTCTAGTTCCTCTGGGTTCTCTATGCCTAGAGACAATGCTACTGCAGCATATGTATGAAAGTAATCCTTCAATTGCTCTAGCGTAACCAGGGTAGCATCCAAAAATTTCTAAGACAGTAGACTTCTCTATCAAAATAATCTTCTCATAACTTTTAGGAATAATCATTGGACCTAGGAACATGGACAATGTCTTGAATAAAAAATTTGCAACTCTCCCTTCCTGGCTCATGACATTGTGGTAGATTATAATCTTTGCCTTAGACAATTTGCTTAGGTAGTGAGAGAGAGCTGCGTCTCCACCACGGTTTTCCCTTTTATGCCACTTCAAGAATTCTTCATTGACTTCAAATGTACTCTGCAAAACAAAATAATTAAGGAAAACATAAGTCTACATATCACATTCACACACACATAGACACACAACACACATATACACACAAAGAGAGAGAGAGAGATAGAGAGAGAAATTGAGTCTCATCTGTCTCACGAGAATAGTTGGTCTTGCCAAAGGTTAATAGAACTTTTAGTATCTTATCTTACTCTCTTCATCCACTCCTTTGTGGAGTCATTCAACTTATCAAAGCCATATTTGGTCTCTAGCTCCACATGAAGGTTTTATCGTCTAGCAAAAATCCATCATCTTTGAACTTCTATGCTTTGCCCAAACATATACTCAGACACTCTTTACTATTGTAATTTTCCTAATGCTAAGTCATCACTATCATCTTCTGAGACAAAACAACTACCCTCTTCGTGAAAATTGGCAATAGCACATAAAGAAAAATCTTCCCTAAGACTGAAAATATTCTGAATGACAGACAATAGTACATAACGTTTGTTATCCACAACGAATTCTGGCAGCACTGACAATACTAGACCACACTGGCCCACTTTGAAGAGATCTACATCCACAGGTCTCTATATTGTTGACGTCTTAAGAGCAAAAATATCCATGGACTTCGCCTCCT
>NC_141067.1:21326953-21361953 GCF_041138505.1 Cibotium barometz
CTAATTATTATAGAGGCATCGCTGGTGTGGTCTAACACATACACACACACAAGGCATACAGAAACACACACACACACACACACACACACACACACAGAGATTGTGTTATGTCTCTTTCTACCAGGCTAATTGGTAGCTCATGGGGCAAGAACAAAGGCCACTATAAGGAGATAGGGTAAGGGGCTTGGATTGGCCTCAAAGGCTGCCTCTCAGATATTTTCAGTCTTAGGGAAAATTTTTCTTTAGGTGCTTTTGCCAATTTTCACGCGAAGAGGGTAGTGGTTTTGTCTCGGAAGATGACAGTGATGACTTAGCATTGGAGGAAAATTACAATAGTAAAGAGTGTCTGAGTATATGTTTTGGGCAAAGCACAGAAGTTCAAAGATGATGGATTTGTGCCAGACGATAAAACCTTCATGGAGCTGGAGGTCAAATATGGCTTTGATAAGTTGAATGACTCCACAAAGGAGTGGATGAACAGAGTAGGAGAAGATACTAAAAGTTCTATTAACCTTTGGCAAGACCAACTATTCGTGAGACAGATGAGACTCAAGTTCTCTCTCTCTCTCTCTCTCTTTGTGTATATGTGTGTTGTGTGTCTGTGTGTGTGTGAACTTAATTATTTTGTTTTGCAAAGTACATTTCAAGTCAATGAAGAATTCTTGGAGTGGCATAAAAGGGAAAACTGTGGTGAAAACGTAGCTCTCTCTCACTACCTAAGCAAATTGTCTAAGGCAAAGGTTATAATCTACCACAATGTCATGAGCCAGGAAGGGAGAGTTGCAAATTTTTTATTCAAGACATTGTCCATGTTCCTAGGTGCAATGATTATTCCTAAAAGTTATGAGAAGATTATTTTGATAGAGAAGTCTACTATCTTAGAAATTTTTGGATGCGACCCTGGATACACGAGAGCAACTGAAGGGGTTACTTTCATACATATGCTGCAGTAGCATTGTCTCTAGGCATAGAGAACCCAGAGGAACTAGAAGAGTATGGCAAATAGGGTTTGCTAAGGTATAAATGAAAGCCAAATTCACTGGAATCGCCAAAGTCATTAGAATGGAAAGATGCACTGTAAAAGACATGTGTTACATATATCTATCCAACGACGATGATTAACAAAAATCTTTTGTTCTCTCCATTTGTTTTGTGCTTCTATGGCATCTGAGTTTTTAAATGCTTCAGAATGCTTCAATCTCTTCCTTCCCATATGTCTAAGTATCTGCATCAGTTTGGATGACCTCAAGGTTTCTTTTTTATGTAGTTGTTGTAGTATCCTTCTATAGAACCATTGGAATACTTCTTGTAGTCTGTTTGCCTTACTTTTTCCACCACCATGTTGTGTGTGCTTGAAATATGCATTTTGAGCCATATAGCGTGATTTCTCGAGTCCTTGTGTGTTCCACATGCTAGGATCTCCATACTTGTTGATAAAGTAAGGCATGTGGTTATAGAGAATATGCTACATAAGAAAACATAAAATGTAAGTTAGTATCGAGGGCTAGGAAACAACAGTAAGCTAGAAACATACCATATAGTGTGTAATGTTGGTGTCAATCCAAGCAGCTCTGAATACTTTTTTGAACGCTTGTAAGTTGTCTTGAAATCTCTTTTTGTCTTGCTGGGAGTAGTTGAATTTCTCACACATTTGGAACAGAGTATCAATTGAACACCAAACATCTACTTTGACATTCCTTGAAGCACCTTCATGGTCTTTCACTGCATTATGAAGCTTTTTCCACTGTTGGTATTCTATTCGACTTGTGTAGGTTGTTGTATATTGTTTTCCTAACTTTGTAGGTTTGTGTTGGTGATTATTCCTTGGCTTGGAAAGAAATCTTCTTGCCTTAACACCTCCAATGGAGGGATTCATTGGAACTTCCTTTTCATTTGATGACTTCTTAGTGTCCTTCAGAATCTAGACATTACCTCCATGTAGTCCAATTTGTGATAGCACCTTCTCCAATGCACGGATGGCTTCTTTCATCTCTGCTACATTCTTGATCTTCCAAGCAAAGCCAATGTGGAGATATACCAGTTTCTCTATGATACGACCGACACAAAGCATGAAGCGTGCATATATGCACATTGAAAAGAGGAATCTCAAACACTGGTTTAAAGTTCTCATCCAAAATTTGTATGTTCGGTGGTCGTCTCCACCACTTAGAGTCCATCACCCTTGCGGAGTCCATGCAGTAAAGGCATGGAGACTTTGCATTGGTCCCTTTGCTGCAATTAAATATGCACTTGAGAGTCTTCAAGTCACCCGCGAGATGCCATTGGACTTGAAATTTCCCCCTTTTCTCTACATGGAGCATCCTAGTTGCATTCATCTGTTCTTTGATGAGATTGGGGATATGTGTCTGATGAAATACCCAAAACAAAGATTCATGGTCCTCTTTCTTGACCTCAAATGAACCTAGCCACCAGATGTTCGTCTCGGACTGCACACTAAAATACTTTGGATCATCCCTACTGCAATTACAAAGAGCCCTATTCATAAGTGTTATTGTGACCCTTTCCATTTTTTTCTCCTTGATAATCTTGCACTCATCAAGCTTGATGACAAACTGAACTACACCTCCCATCTCCTCAAATGTAATATCATAAAACTTCACCATTCTCTTTTGCAAGAGCTCCAAGTCCATGAATATATTGTTGTGTTCATTGTAGAATATGCTGCCACCTTCTCCCTTAAACTCTCCTACAATGTGGTATAAGTGACCAACATAGTGAAGCTGTTCTGTGTTTAATTCCTCCTTATGTCTCCAAACTTTTGTTAAGTCTTGTGTAAAAGGAATTCTTCCAGGATGAGCCATGAGTGTTGGTTGACCTAACAAATCCCATAAATCGAGGGTCATGAGATTGTGTTCTCGTGTTTGATAAAGCTGTGCTTGAGCTGAGGTGATTTTATTGGAAAGTTTCAATCCAACCAAAATCCTAGGGATCTTTTCAATAAGATATGTTGGAAGTTCCAACTCCTCCAAGGTCTCTTCCTCCCATAATAGCAAATCTACAATGCCGGCACGAGTGTTCAAGGTGACTATTTGCATGGAGTCATCAATTGAATACAACGAGTCACGTATCCAAGTTCCACCAAGGATGACATCATACTCAAGGGAATCTATGGTAACATGGAATGTAAATTCCATATCTCCACCGATTGTTTGAGTAGCATAGCTAAAGTAACCAGGAACCTCAATGTTTGTCCATTGGCTCCTCTTGTAAGACCATTGTCTATAGGGATGAGTTTAGGTTGTCCCAACAATGACACCCAAGTGTCTGTTGTCATGATGTTATGACTAGCTCGAGGGCTAATCAATGTGCGTTTGTGCTTAACATCATTGCCTATAGGAAAATCCAACCATATCATGATAGAATCTTCAAGAGGAACCATGGATGTTTCAGTTTGTATTTTAGCTTCAGATCTCATTTCTGTTTCATATTCCCATTCACTTTCGTCCTCTTTTGGCTCTCATCTTGTTCAAGAGTACCCAATGTGTACAATGGCACACTTAGTCCTCTGATAATTCTAAATGAGATATGTTTGAAAACTTGTGAATCGTCACAGTCTCATTCTATGGAGCTCTTTATGTCTTGGTATAACTCATGTTGAGCCCTTAAAGGTGCAAGTGTTGATGTTATGTTGGCCTCACCACATGAGAGAAGAGCATTCCTCCAAATTAGGTTTTGAGAGACTGCTTTAATTTTGTAACGGAATTATCAAATTTCTCACGTGCTTTCTCAACTGCATAATTCATGCAATCTATCTCTAATGACTCTTCTGTAGAGAGTATGTCTTCGTCTTGAAAGGGAAAGCGATACTCCTTTTGTTTTTGTATTTTGGTTACTTTTTTAGGATTGTCTTTATGAGGTTCAATCACAACAGGTGATCCTGTAAGACACTCAACCATGCTAAGGATGCTCTCTTGAGCTTGCTTTTTGCGTTCTACATATGTCATATGATCATTATTTTCAATTTGGGGTGGTTGGGTGGATTCTAGTTCTTGATTGGTCTATTAAGTGCACTGAGTGACGAATCAGAGCTTATTTCATCCTCACTAAGTGACATACTAGAACTTGTTTCATCTTCTGACTTTCTTTGGATCGTTGGGTATTCTTTATGTTTGCCTATGCAATTAGATATCGAAGTTTCTTTTGGGATTTTGTATCTTGTGTTGCATATATGGGTCTTGTGGTTTGTGTGGTGGCTTTTGAGGTGGATGCTTCTGCGTCATGTGAGCTTTTGGCTCTTTTGGGTTTATGTCCTCCACATGCTCCTTTTCCCTATCCTTTAATTCAACCTTGGTTTAGATAGTTTGTTGTCCCTTGTTTTTCTTGGGTTTAGAAGGTTTTGTTTTCTCTTGGTTTCTACTTTAAGGCATGTTCTTCTACCCATTTCGAAGTGTTATTTTGCAGTCTTTTTTTACTATTTCTCGTGCCTTGGCTTGTAAAGCATGTAAGCTGTTCTTCATGATCATTTGAGATGATTGAGATCTAGATTGAGATTCAAATCAAGACTCTGAGTGAGATCAAGGTCAAGATTGAGGTTGAGACAAATATTGCTCTTGGTTATATTGTTTGGAAAATTTCATTTTAAGTCCCTATAGAGGCTAGAATGTGCAAAATTGTTTTATTTGAGTCTATTCAAGATGAGAGTGAAAAGTTTGAGTGTGTTATAATAGTTTTCTAAGATTAAAATTGTGATAAGCCCTCTACTACGGAGGTTAAAAGAGTCTCTACAAAGATGTGAGGCTAGCCCAACAAATGCGTTAAAGCTCTGTCTACAGTGTGTGGGGGGGCGAACAACAGCCCCCTACCTCACGTAAGAGCACCGGCCCGTTTGCAACATTTGGGGGCAGCAGGCGAAGACACGAATAGCATCCCCACGCTTGGCTGTAGCAATGCAACGTTTGGGTCTGCGTGAAATTGCTTGAATGAAAGTGGCGTAGCCACACAAATGTAATGACCAGCAAGGCCAGGCGGCTACGGCAAACGTGTGGAGGTGAACAGCAATGCTGCTGCTGTGTCGATTTCCTGAGCCATGGGCCAGCCAGCTAGGCGGCCAGCCAGCCAACGGCCAGCCATGGGCGGCTAGCCAGGCGGCGGCGCCGGCTAGCCAGGGGCGGTGGCGGCCAAAGCAGCCACAACGCTGGCCAGCCAGGGGGGGCGGTGGCGGCGGCCAGAAAAAAGAAAAAAAAGGGGTTAAAAAACCATTTATTTTTTAATATATTTTCATTATTCATTTTTATGAAATTAAAAATGAGAGAATTTCAAACGAATCCTCTCTCGGAAGGGGAGAAAAGATAATCCCCGCACAAGGGATAATCCCGGCAAGGCACAGCCTCTCGACCATTTTTATTTTTGTTATGAAGTCTCTGGGAGCGTAGCCTCGCGAGATTTCAATTTACACTTTTGCGAACGTCGTCTTGCTAGAGTTAAAGTTTTTGTTCGGACAAATTTGTGTTTGTTTTGTAACGACAAACAAATGTGTTCTTCTGTAGACACACCTTCTCTGCAGTGTCACCACTCAGGTCTAGTCCGGAGTGACTTGGTCCTAGTTCAAAGTGAATCGAAAGTAGCACATGTGGTGATCACACATTTGGTTCAGAGAGACTAAATTTAAGCTGAGCATAGACTTAGTATTGACCATCAAAGTCACGTAGTTTGGCTATAGTGTAAATCTAAAACTGCGGTGTGTTTTACTTGGGCTAAGAGGACCAGTAGTGGCGTCAGTTGTGCCCAAATTAGACGAAGTGCTTATCACACAAGAAATCAAGGTAAGCTTAATTGAGCCGTAGTGCTCATAACCCTTCACAATCTTTTAACAGTTGCTAGAAGATTGTGATAAACTTTGGCAAATGAGAACCATGTACAAGCGTAGTCTTGATGTGGTTATGCCTTGTGTCCAAACAAGTTGCTTACTGTTTGTAGCAACAAGAGAGCCTTGGCCCGTAGAGGCAAGCTGGCCTTTGTTGGTAGTAACAAAATAGTGTCACTACTTGGGCCTAGAGAGTGGTGACTAGTTTGATTTAGTCACGTAGATTGCCTTGTCAAAGTAATCCCTAAGGTGTGTATTACTTGGGATAAAGGGGCTAGCAGTGCTGCTAGCAGTACTCAATTGAATGGTTTATCTAGGAGTACTAATATGAGGGATTAGCATATGCCTAGATAATAATAGCAGATTTAGGATTGAGTTGTAGAAATCAAAGGTAAATCTGAAGGGGTATAGTCTTGAGATGTAATGCTCAATGCCCTTATAGAAGTTGATCGTCGAAGAGAATTGTTCTTACTAGCATGGTTTTCTCTTCTTTTTATTGCCATGCATCGACATCCCACTGCTCGAGAGTTTGTGGTGATCTTTCGAGGGGGGGGAGAGCCTTTTTATATGTCACATCAATTGGTTCGGTGGTAATTTGATGGTATGGGACATCAAATTCTCACGGAATCGATTGTAGTCTTGGTGGAATGGGACGCCAAGGCTTGTGCATGTAACTTGACTCTTTGGCAGGTCTGTATGTACACTTGTCTATAGTGATAAAGTGTGCAAGATAAAATTTGAACTTTGAAAATTACCAAATATAGCCATAAGTTGGGATAAAACCCAGTTACAGAGTTCGGAGAAGCTCTAGGTAGCAAGACCATGATGGTGTGCTAGTGCTAACAGAGTGATTTAGTTTCGGAGTGATCTAAATCTAGAGGTTAGCAGTAAGACTAGTTTGGTTGGATAGTTTCATGCATGGGGGACGCCCTATAGCATTTTGCAAGCGTAGTCTTGCCTATGTTCAACATAAGTGTGCGATTGTGAGCACATTTTAGTTGCTACCATATGAATTTGGGAAATATATTACTTTCCTACATAAGCAATTGTAATATTGCATGACAAGCTATTTTGCTTACAAAGTTCATGTGCGTGTAAACCCTATAAGTCGTATGAACCCTGGGGAATGAGTGGAGCATTTCTAGGATTTAATAAGGTTTTACATGGCAATAGTGAGTAGTAACTCACTCCAGACGAGCCTGGTTATTGTTAGTATCGGATCCGACATATGAAGTGTACATAAACTCGGGCTAAGTTAGGATAGGAGGCTAAGTCGGAGAGCTTAGTGGTAAATCCTACTGTATCTGGTGAGTTTTGAATTAACCGAAGTGTTAAGAAGTAAACTCAAAGTCTGGGGTTGAACTGGAGTGTTCGAAGGCCGACATATCTTTTGTTAAATCGGAGAATTTAGCAACAGATGAGCTTGGGGTGAACCATGGTACCCAGGAAAAAAGCTCTTCACACTAAAATAGTGCACAATAATTTTAGGGTGATAAAAATCCATCGCAGGAATGTTTTATAACTTTCCATAAACGATAGATGAAGACCATGTACTTTACGGAGTTAAAGTACATAGGTGGTGACTTCGGCGCCACATTTTTTGTAGAAAGTCACCAGTGGTGTGGTTAGGTCAGCCGAGACTCCACAAGACCTATGCACTAGTTTTTAAGTTAACCTCTATGATAAGGACATCCAAAAATTTGTGTTGTAATACCAGAGATTGTACTGCAATGTGCAATGGAGGGGTCAATTTGTGTAGTCACTTCTTAGCAGCAAGTGACTAAAGCATCTTGTTATAGATGGTTGTATATGGTACTCCCACTCGGGGGAGGTACGCCATTGGGTACGGAGTTACTCACAGGCTAGTATGGAGCTACTAGTGTGATGATAGTGGGTACGTAGTTACTCACTACTAATACATAGCTGCTAATAAAATTAAGATCCTCGAGTGAAAGATACTCTAGATCAACATTTTAAATTACCGAACCACAATCCATGAGTATCGAGGCACTCATAAATATGTTGACGTTGCTCAAATCGAGGAACCGATTTGTTCGATGGTATGGAATAAGCAAGGAGAGTGGAGTAACTTAAAAGTTACACATCACTAGTCCTAGTGAATTGTCAAGGTCATCCGTAGTTTGATGAGATTCCCCTCTACCTATCAGACAACATTCAATTTTGCAAGCCCTGGCATTTAATCTGTAGTGATTATGAGTTTGGTGTGAGATATGGTTATGTTCTTACAAGAGTACTCATTTATTTGCTTGTCATTGGTTATAGCTTGGTAGAGATTGCCACCTATGATGGGTAGGTAGCTTTGCCGCTATAATGAGGAGGCAGCAAATAATGTTCTCATAGTTATACTTCATACCAACACCAAACAGGGATAGGATGAAATTCCTAAGTTCATCATCATGAAGTACTGTGATGTTTGCATTTATATTGAATGTATGATGTAATGAGACATTGGGCTTGTGTAATTACCATCAATTATCTAGCAACCTATGGCTTCACAGCAAGCTCAGTCATTATCTGTGGATTGATAATGTGGTTATTAGTAGTTTGGAATTTTTCTTGATAGATGGTACAACCCACCCAAATGATTCATAAGTGTGTAACTGCTTATGAAGGGTAATAATATGCAACAATGAAGCACTTTGTTACAAGTGTGAAACCACTGATCTGTTGCAAAGCAGTTTATCAATAGTACCACCATATGTGCATAGACACTATACCACATCTTCATTGCAAGATGTTTAAAAGTTTCTTGGAAGGACTCATGAATAAAAATATATTAAACACAATCTAGATTTGTTCTTGGACCTATGACACTAGTGCGTAGTCCGCTTGAGAGTAGAGTTTTTGAGGACAAAAACCTTTCTTGAGGGAAAGGAGGGATATCCTCAAATATCACATAAACTCGAATAGTTGTGTGAGTCCAGACAATACTTGAAGGGATGTGTCTGGTAATAGCAACAAAGAGTTGTAAGTGATTGGATGTAACTCCAGACACCCGTAGTGGTGCAAGAATCTTTATCAAACATCTCCACATACTATATGGTCTGCCCGCAAGAAGATATAGTATGGCATAAGAGATAGGAAGTTTGATTGTTATATTTGAAGGGAAATTTTCAAAACTTACATTTACTCTGAGTTAGAGTGGAGTTTAACCATCCGTAGATTGATGGTAGTTAGAAACTCAACAAGATTCTAGAGCATATGCTTGTGCAAAGATGTTACTCTAAGAGAGAAAGTATCTCTCAACTTTGGAACTAATCCTTGTGATGCATGATTAGATTGGCTCTAGTTTATTTCTCCTATGGCCGTAGAGCTTTCCAAGGAGAAGTTTTAACAAGTTGGTGATGCAACATGGTAGCGTAGTCTACAAATATCTAGTAGCATAGTCTGAGAACTTGCGCTACTAGAGTGCTCTCCAGTACATTAGCTTCTGTGCTAATGACATGATGCAAAATCAAGGCATGAAATTTGCCTTGGGGTTTTGGTTGAAATACCAAATCACGGCTTGCGTGAGTACCACTAGACATTTGCTTACCAATAACTTCCCCAGTTTGTTTTCGAGGACGAAAACTCTTTATCCTGTAATGGCACGTAGGATTGCCCGTAGTAGCGGCGGTCGAGCTCGACCGGACATGTGGGACACGCCAGAGTTGGCAAAACTCTTTATTGAACATCTCTACAAGCTATATGGCCTGCCCGCAGATATAGTGTCGGATAGAGATAGAAAGTTCAACAGTCATTTTTGGAGGGAAATCTTCAAAAAGTTGAATACTACTCTGAGTATGAGTACGGCAGATCATCCGGAGGCTGATGGTCAAACTGAAAGAGTTAACCAAATTCTAGAGGATATGTTGCGTTCTTATGTTAGTAAGAAGCAATCTAATTAGGAAGAGTACTTGCCCTTATTGGAGTTTGCCTATAACAGCTCCAAACACTCAGCGCGGCTGGATTTACACCATTCATGTTAATGTATGGATTCCAGCCGAGATCTCCGATGGTTGTAGGCCTAGAAAAGGAGAAGATTCAATCTGTCAAGGATTTCCTTGAAGATATGAATGATATGCTCAGAGCCACACGAGAGAGCATTCGTAGCGCTCAGGATCGCGCTAAAACTTATGCGGATAAAGGACGAAGAAAGGTGACCTTTGCAGAAGGTGAATTTGAAAAGATTCTATAGTATCGTGACAGAGAAACCCGACATAAAGTGTACCAGGAGGTACTTGTTAAATGGACAGATAGAGATGAGGAGGTGGCAACCTAGGAACGCCGTAGTGCAGTTTCCAAAAGGTTTCCCCAGTTTGTTTTCGAGGACAAAAACTCTTCTTAAGGGGGAGTAATGTCACGTAGGCTATAATGCCTGTGAGACCGACGGCAGACCGGATGGCCATGTCCGGGGTTCAGTGGGAGAGGACGCCCATGCGGAGTCACAGGCTAGTGTGGACGGCAGGCCACACACTATATAGCCTGGGGGATGAGGGGCAATCCTCATTCTTCCTCTATGGCTGGTGGGTGGTGAGCCAGAGGCCGTCCCCTCTCGTGGTAACGCCCGTAGTGGCGTTACGGATATCTAACATAAACCCTTGGCCATTTGCCATATTTGCAATGGACAACATCTTTAAAAGAAAATAGCTCATCAACACCCACTTCATAATATCATCACAAGCCACATACCTTATATGGTCGTTCTTTGTACACCTTCTTGGCTCTGCTACTACGAGCCAAGCTCTCCCTCTCTTTTGCTATGAGAGTAGGGTCCTTTATTTCCATAAGCTCTTTAGCTAGGGAGGCATCAACAAATTCACCCTACATATCAAAATGGTGACCCACAAAGACCATATAAAAAGTGAAATCACATTTGCAAGAATCTTCCAATAATGTTTTAAATACACAATTCTCCTTACAATCCATACAAGTAGTGTGAGTAAAATATTTAGAGCATTATACCAAGAGTCCTTGTTTGCTTTTCTCTCATATGATAGCTCTAGCTCTTTCCATTGCATCCACTCTGGGTTGAAACCCTTTCATTAAAGAGACCTTGTTTGCCATTCCAAGTTTTTCAAAAAGGAATATTTTTTGACCATAATTTGTGCTCACAGTTGTTCTTCCAACTCTACACAAGGCAAAAACACAACAAAAACATAAAGAAAGCATTCTTATTAACATAATGTACACATAAAGCAAACCTCATATGAGACAGAGAGCTATGGTAAAGCCTATACTTCACAACATCCCAAAAAACAAAGAGACTAGTCTCTCACTCAATTTGAGCTTTCAAGGTTGACATTAACTCACCCTCTGTTCTCCAACCCTCTGTTCTCCAACCCACATTCACAAATTGGCACTTCACCTTTCAATACCTCCAGTGGATTACTCTAATAATTGAAAAGAGGTCACAAAAATAGTAAAGAGACAATCCTCAAGATTATGGGCACAATTAAGAGTATAGTACTAGCTTTGAACAACTTACGAGAGTATTGATCATTGTGAGCCAAGTTATGAGTCTACGGTTCCCATCCCAAATAACAAACTTCTTGCCTCGAAGATCTTCCCACTCGGGTGGAAGATTTTTCTCAAACTCCTTGTTCACCTCTCTCCACAATGGCCCCCATTCGTTCAAATCATTTTCAAACATGATTTCTTGATCATGGCCAGGTTTCTTGAAGGAGACTACAAATGGACATCCCAACACACTATAACCTGATTTCTCAAAGATGTTTACAAGTCCGTTAGTCCCGGGACCAACAACCCTTATGGAAAATTCTCCATGAGCCTACAAAGAGGTATGAATTATGACAAAACTCTCAATCACCTCCTCCAAAATTCTCTTTGGAACATCATTACCGAAGGTAGGTAGGTGGTTCGGTGGCCTATCCACACCACAGTGGCTGTATCAGAGATGAGCATCATGTTGTCACCTTGCTCGGTTTGAGATGGGACTTTTGGATCCACCTCCTCATTTTGAGTGCTATAAATCTATGAGGGAGCCGGGTCTTTGTTTGATCTCTCCCTTCTTCCAACAATGTTGGAAGAAATCATAGACTCACAGGCACCCCTTCTATGGCCAGTATTGTATGACTGAAGGGCATATGAAATCTCTGCAAAAACATTGAGTGATGAAGAAGAAAAAGGATGAAACCCACACCCTCAGGGCCACTTGCCAACTTGAAAAGCAAACTTACTTTTTGTTGCAGTCATAAAAGGTCTACCAAGAATCACATCGTATGAATCTATGTGCCCAATAAAACTCATGACTGCAAACATATCACAATATTGGAACAAGAAGGCTTTCATCTCCAGGTTGTGCAAAACTCCCATAGGCCATGACATGGTACCATTAGCCATTCAATGAGGTTTTTATACTCTAAGGCCAGTTTTTTCCATTTTTCCAACATTGATTCGTGAGTGAAGATACTTACTTTGACACAAACATCAAGGATTGAAAGAGCTTAATATCCCATATGCACCATAATTTGGAAGGGTTGCATTCGATCGTCACTCTCATAATACTTTCCCATCTAATTAACAAGAATTTCAACTAGTTCGGGCAAGTCATCCTTCCTCATTGCCTTCGTCCAACCAGTTCTAGATCCTCCTTGTTGAGAGGCAAAGGTAATCACTCATTGATTGTGGCATTGGCTTGCATTCTGCCTCCACCCAATCTTTTAAATCAAGCCTGAGTCGGGGGTTTCCTCTCAGCCAGATTCCAATTAGAATAATTTTTATCTTTGTAGAGAGAAATGTTGTTAGCCCTGCCACATCTCGGGAGTTCAGTCTCAACCAAAATCATTATTGGGTGGTTTGCAAGATGAAGTTATCTAGTTTCGTTTAGTGGGCGCCCTTGGGTTTAGCCTGAAAACAAGCATTTTTTCAACAAGAATAGCGAATCTCTCTTAGTTAGCCAAGGAGTTTCACTTCAAGGTCTTCTAATGAAACATCATATGCAAAGTTGGGCAACTAAAACTATAATTTGATCGAATATCCAATAATTGCAAATCCCCTTTTCTTTGGGAACCAAAATTGTATACAGGCCCTGTCGGAGGTTTGGATAGGTACACTAAATGTGAGTAAATTACCTATATTACATTATTACTCATATGATGTTTCCAATTTGCATATCACAAATTCAAATAACATAGAGCTTAACTTGATTTATTGAGTAATTTTTGATGTATTCTACTATTTTGTATATTATTTAAAAGGCATTAGAATTGTTAAAAAACATACTATTTTGTCCTCCCACCACATCTACCTAGGGAAGATAAGTAGAATGTGGATCTAAGGTAAAATTATAAATCTAACAGTTGGATTTTTGTAGATTTACTTTGGAAAATTTGTTATGACTGTTAGAGGCCTATTAAATCAATTGTAATTTAATTCTAGAAAATTAAATATTGAATCTTTCAATCTAAAAACTCTAGGAAGGATCAATATACTTATTACCATGAATTTATTAAAAAAATTTAGCTTAATTTAAGTATGGAAAGGTTCATTTTCAATCCTCCCCAGTGAAAATTCCCATATTGTGTCCACTCTCCTCTTTTCAAGTCTAAAACCAATCCTAGTTAGGTTTGGAAATCTAGGCTTGGTAAACTTCAAAGCCTAGATATCATGCCATGTGTGAGGCTTGGGTAAACACAAATCTTATATATGCATACCGCTTTATGTCCACATCAGATCCACATAAGCACCTTGTCACCTCCACTCTCCATGTCAACATGGTCAACCTAGTTGACTTTCCACCTCATCATCCTAGTCATCATTAATGCCACATCTTCTTTCCACCTTTGCATGCCACCTCGCACTTGCTGATATGGCATGCCACATCAACCATAATAGTGCCACATGTTAAGAAAATGCCACATGGCATGCACGCCTATGACACGTGGCACCTCCTTCCCACCTTCCTATTTTTTTCAAAAACATATTTTTGAAAAAGTTAATTTAGTATATTTTTAATATTTTTAAAAAAAGAAAAAGAAAATATAAAATTTTAAATAATAAAATATATATAACTTATTAATATAAAATCACCAATTTTAAAGGATTATGTTTTGAAATTAGATAAATAATATTATTTTTAAAGTTCATATTATTTAATTTAAAAATTTACTATTTCTTAAAAATATTTTGTGTAGGAAAAACCTTTCTTTGGAAATCCAAACTACCCTACCAAGGTACATGTGTTGAACCTACGCTTAGAAGGAAAAGCTAGTCGATGGTTTATCACATTGATGCCGTCGGGCGACCAAGACCAACTTCAAAACCTTAAAGTTAGCCTTTATCCACAACTTTTCAAGACAAGGTGATCAGTGGAGTGTAGCGAAAGAACTCTATTTGATTGAGCGGCGTAAACCAAACGAAACCATTAAAGACTTTATCCTTCGAATAAAACTCTTGGACTCACGATGTGAGTCATGGGAGAACTTCAATGATTCTCAGTTGAAGAGATGTTTCATGATGGCTTAAAGAATAACAAGTTACACAACTTGATCGCTCGTTGTATCCAACCTGAAAACATTCGATCAATGTTGTAAAGAAGTGGTACGTTTAGATGACAACATACTGGAAGATGGATCATGCTACGAGATGTTTCTAAAAAACAAAACCAAGTGAAGCAATGGCAAAAGAAAGATCGATCTTAGAATTGTCATTCCTTGAATTCTATGTAGCCTTGCTTAAAAGCTTTCAATCGACATCTCTAAGAGAGGTGAAATCCTTCCAAGCCAAACATCTTGAATGCCTCTACAGATATGCCTTGTGTTTCTCTCTCTCTCTCTCTCTCTCTCTCTCTCTCTCTCTCTCTCTCTCTCTCTCTCTCGTTTTCATAAACCTATGAGTGTGTATGAGTTGTAAAGGTATAGTTATATTCTAAAAACATGATAATCAAGTTTTTAAAACCTAGCTACACAATGGTGAAGCTACATGATGAGCACTCTATTGAGGATATGCCAGATTTTGTGGAGGAGTGGTGGATAGATTCTTCTAGGAAGGGATGCATTTTTCCCTCTTAGATGCAAGATCATGGGCTTAGTGATTGGGAGAAGGAATATTTCCCTTGGTGGTTGGATTATCCCATTGGGAAGAATCCCAAAAATGAGGCATGCATGTCATTATAAGGGTAAGATATCCAATTATACCTCCCATTCACAATTTGTGCATTATCAACAACTTATGTTTTCTTCATTAATGACATGTATTACTCTAAAAGAAGCTTGATCCATCCGACCACCCGTGATCCATCACTTGCATCTCTGTAGAGACTCTTTTAACCTCTGTAGTAGTAAAGGGCTTATCACAATTTTAATCTTAGAAAATTGTTATAACACACTCACACTCACACTCACACTTTCACTCTCGTCTTGCAGAGACTCAAATATAACAATTTTGCACATTCTAGCCTCTATAGGGACTTAAAATGAAATTTCCCAAACAATATAACCAAGCACAATATTTGTCTCAACCTCAATCTTGACCTTGATCTCACTTAGAGTCTTGATTTGAATCTCAATCTAGATCTCAATCATCTCGATTGATTTATGAAGAACACATGTTCTCTCTCTCTCTCTCTCTCTCTCTCTCTCTCTCTCTCTCTCTCTCTCTCTCTCTCAATATCTATCTCTATTTTTCATAAACCTATGAGTGTGTATGAGTTGTAAAGGTATAGTTATATTCTAAAAACATGATAATCAAGTTTTTAAAACCTAGCTACACAATGGTGAAGCTACATGATGAGCACTCTATTGAGGATATGCCAGATTTTGTGGAGGAGTGGTGGATAGATTCTTCTAGGAAGGGATGCATTTTTCCCTCTTAGATGCAAGATCATGGGCTTAGTGATTGGGAGAAGGAATATTTCCCTTGGTGGTTGGATTATCCCATTGGGAAGAATCCCAAAAATGAGGCATGCATGTCATTATAAGGGTAAGATATCCAATTATACCTCCCATTCACAGTTTGTGCATTATCAACAACTTATGTTTTCTTCATTAATGACATGTATTACTCTAAAAGAAGCTTGATCCATCCGACCACCCGTGATCCATCACTTGCATCTTTGTAGAGACTCTTTTAACCTCTGTAGTAGTAAAGGGCTTATCACAATTTCAATCTTAGAAAATTGTTATAACACACTCACACTCACACTCACACTTTCACTCTCGTCTTGCAGAGACTCAAATATAACAATTTTGCACATTCTAGCCTCTATAGGGACTTAAAATGAAATTTCCCAAACAATATAACCAAGCACAATATTTGTCTCAACCTCAATCTTGACCTTGATCTCTCACTTAGAGTCTTGATTTGAATCTCAATCTAGATCTCAATCATCTCGATTGATTTATGAAGAACACATGTTCTCTCTCTCTCTCTCTCTCTCTCTCTCTCTCTCTCTCTCTCTCTCTCAATATCTATCTCTATTTTTCATAAACCTATGAGTGTGTATAAGTTGTAAAGGTATATTTATATTCTAAAAACGTGATAATCAAGTTTTTAAAACCTAGCTACACAGGAAGGAGATTTTCACAAAACTTCTACATTCTGAGGGAGATCAGGAAGGCGCAGAATTGTGTAGAGTTATGTGTTCCCAAGCTCCCTTTCTAGAGGGTGTGCAGGTCTATATGTGAGAACTGGAGCCTAAGGTGGAAGAGGACAGCCTTGCTCTGTCTATCAGAGGCTGCTGAAGACTTTCTCATAGAGTACAAGTTCCAATGACCTGTGTGTTGTGTGTGCCCACACACATAGGATGACTATAATGCCCAAGGATAGTGAGACACTGAAGAGGCTTAGGTGGAGGTATGAGAAGCCTCTAGGCCCTGCAGAGCTTATAGACCCAAAGATGAAAAGCATTCTCATGATTCCACCAGAGCAAGAGCTCCTCAGGATAAAATAAAAACTGTAGAGATTACACATGATATTAACACAAGAGCCAGGGCAGAATGGGAGGCTAGATGGGAGGAAGAGCAGAAGGCAAGAAAAGACAAGGATCAATAAGTAGAAACAAACCCAAAGAATCTCCAAGAACAGTACATCAAAGAAACAGAAGAGTTGGAGTCAGTCAACCTGGAGATGTTAAGGAGCTTGCAAGGGGAAATTTTTGTCTTCGTGAATATGGAAGATGGTGAGCGATAGCTCTCTCTTGACATCGCGGATGTAAGAACTTTGATGGATAGGACATCACAAATCACAGATACTATCCTATACATCTATTTAAAGTAGGTATGCAAATTGCATTTTCTGATAATATGGTCCTTCCGTTAGTTCTTCCCTTTTTCCTCAATGAGTTACCCTTGTTTTTACAGTTTAATAAAGTGCCAGCTTCCACGTGAGAGCCATTCTGAGGTGTTTATTCTTAACTCTTAGCTGGCACCACTGCTAAGAAGAAGGAGTACTTCCTAGCAAGAGATTCAAAAGTGGTTCACCTATTTGAACATGCTGGAGGTTACCGTATTAATTTTTCCATACGAATCAAGGTACGTTACTCCTCTATCTTTTTAGTTATATGCATCTAATAGATAGGGGATGCCTTAGTCTTAGATATTTCTTCTTTTGTAGGAACCATTGGAGCCTTGCCGTTATACATTTTTGCATATGCTTTTAAGGGGGGGATTGCATAATCATCAATTTGACGCTTTTCTCAAGTATGAAAAAAACCAACAAATTTAAGCTTTTAAAGCCACAAGAAATTGTAGCTTTTCAAAAATTAGGGTAAAGTTGGCCTAAGTACAGCCTCTACACAATCAAGAATTTGGCGCTTTTCTCAAATGTTGGCCCAATTATAGCTTTTACCCTATCAAGAATTTGCGTCTTATCTCAAATGTTGAGAAAATCATCAAATTGAAGACCTTGCACACCGATAAGTTTTTGGAGCTTTTCCACAAGAAATCCTTCTGCATTAAATCGACCATGCCACATCAACAACAAAGTCCTTCATTATAGCTTCCAAGTCGAGCATTAAGAGGTACTCTCCCTTGGCCCTTGAGCCTCAAAATGATAGTCCAAGTGTCAATCGCTTGGCAATGACATCAAAGGATGATCTTCATAGACATTTCACCAATGTGGTGAGTTTTTCAGACTTCCAACATCATCTTCTAATTATGTATGATTTATGGGTTATATGCTAGGGATGTCTCTCAACATCTCAATATTTGGATATCTTTTTTATAAACCTTCTATAAAAGGATTGGCTTCTTTTTATCTTACTTTCCCTACTTAGAGAGAGAGGGTTGTCTATAAAAAGACTAATGTACACAATTGGGCCTAACATGAGAATTTCATGTGTTGGCATCATTGTGTGCTTTTGTATTACATGATTGCAATCTAAGAGCCCAAATCATCATATTGAAGGTTATGTATCACTCTTAGCTGACAGTTCACTCTGAAGGAGGGTTTGTTGGATATTTCGGAGTCTAGTAATTTTCAAGTGGTGTGTGAACAACCCCTTAATAAAAGAATATAAGATAAGGCCTTCATGCCTATATAATCATTTTATATGGTGGAATTATTATCATAATACAATCATTATTGTTATATATGGTGGAGCTATTATCATAGTACAAACATTATTGTGATCTATAATCTCTCTCAATTGTTGGCTATCACATCTCCCTATGTCTCTTATACATGGTGGAATTTTTCTCATAGTACAAACATCATTGTGATGTGCAGTCTCTCTCAATTGTTGGCTATCACATCTCGCTTTGTTTCTTCATATGTCTCTCTCTCTCTCTCTCTCTCTCTCTCTCTCTCTCTCTCTCTCTCTCTCTCAAAGGGGCACCATGTCCATGGCTTGAACCTGAATTTCCATTTCTTTTTGCACAAGTTCCTTTCCTACACTCACATCATGGACATGTTCCACCCACCATACATGAGCTTTAATCATGTGGATACTAACAGTTTTCTAGGGAGGATCTCCCCTTCTACTGTAATTTATGGGATCAAAATTTCTTATGCATATTATTGGGGACTAACCCATGCCAAAGCTTCATGCATTGCATTCGCATTTGTAGCCACAATTCAAGCCTAGCTGTGATGCATTGGATCAGAAACTCATTGCATTACACAAAATAACAAGAAACCCATGTCCTAAAATGCAGTCTATTTCTAGTTATATTTGTAAATTATGGTTTATCTCTATATCCTCCATTAGGTTTGTTTCTTATTATATATTACACTAATTTTTTTAAAAGTAACTATATAAATATATTAAAGTCTATAATTTGTTCAAGTATTTGATGTTTTGAACTAACATTATTAAATTAACTTTTGTTCAAAAATAAGATCTAAATTTCTACCAGTATCTAGTTTTCTTTTCTAAACTATATACATAAGTATACAAGCGTGGATTAAATTTAGTTTATGGAAATTTTATCAATGCAGAATAAACTTAGGTTGGATAAGAATATAATCAAAAATTTAAAACTAAGTATAAATAGTTGTATTAGTTTTAAAGAGTATACTTGTTAACGTATGAATAACCGGTTTACGTTTTTTTTTAAAATTTGATGCATACAAAAATAATTACTTCATCTAATATGGAAAGGTTAATATGTTTTTAATGAAAAAATAAAAGATGATGCCTAAAATGTATTCGTGTTTGAAAGTGGAACCATTAATAAGACCATGTAGATGGAATTTATGAACTTAGCTTCATCAAATCTAGAAATATAGGGGTGAGAGAGAGAGGGGGGGTCTATGTTCTAGTAGGGGTGAAACAAACCTAAGCTCTCTAAGTGTGTGCCTTTACACACACACAGACCAAAGGCTTGTTTTAAGACTTTCTCACGTCATGCAATTCATGAGAAAGAGAGAGAGAGAGAGAGAGATGGGGGGAGACTAGAGTGTGTGTGTGAGAGAGAGAGAGAGATGGGGGGAGACTAGAGTGTGTGTGAGAGAGAGGGGAAGGCATGGTAGTGGGTGATAAGTATTCCACCTGAGATTATATTTTCTTATACTCTTCTTCCCAAGGAATTAAATCCTATCTTGGAAGGGCAAGGAAACCTTCAAAGTTTTAGCTTGCTGCTGCAAAGCTAACATATTAGAGTTTAGACTACATGGGTGTGAATTCTGGCTTAGGATGGATCTTTTTTTATTGGGTTTGTTAAGACACAAAGAGAGCGGATGTGATAGTAGGTGAGACATACCCAATTTCCTTCCTCTTTTTATTTGTTCAAGCCCTTACACACGTTGAGAAAAAAAGGCACATTTTTCTTTGGATATTTTGAAGTCTAGTAAGTGTGTGAACACCCTCTTAAATAAGAGAACATAAGATGGCGCCTTGGTGCCTATAGAAAGCATTGTACATGGTGACAATATTATCATAGCTCAGTTCTCATAATACAATCATTGTTGCATTGCACAGTCTCTCACCTAAAAATATGTAAGTATAGCATGTGAGTTCATCGTCGAAAAGGGTTTTTTAATTCGAAATGTTAAGGTAAATTCACATCAATATATTTACCTTAGGTTTTGAAAAAAACTTACAAGTGCATAGAGAAAAAGGGGCCATTTTATTCATGGAAAAATCAAAGGTGAGGGGTTTTTTAAATACCGCTTAAACACACGTGATACATAGGCTGTGATACATAGGGTTTCTTAATTGTGCAGCCCCCACGAACATACCCAATATCCTTCCTCTTTTTATTTGTTCATGCCCTTACATACATAGAGACAAAAGACACATTTTTCTTTGGATATTTTAAAGTCTAGTTAAGTGTCCACCCACTGGTGTGTGAACACCCTCTTAATAAGAGAACATAAGATGGGACTTTGGTGCTTATACAAATCATTGTACATGGTGAAAGTATTATCATTGTTGCATTATGCCATATGTCTCTATTATTAGCTATCACATCTTTCTCTCCCTCTCCCTCGTACTCTCTCTCTATGCCTCTCTCTAAAAGTACTATCTTGATGGCTTGAACCTCCATCTCTCTTTGCACAAGTTCTACTCACATCATTGGCACCTTCCACCCACCATAACATGAGCTCTAATCATGCAAACACAAATATAGTATCAGAGCCTTGATCCATGATACTCCCATTAATCACCTTTCATTAGTAAAAACCCTTTTTTCCTCTTTGTCTAGGCACCCCCTGGCAATGTTTTTCTTTGTTCTCCCTCTATAGAGAATCATTCTTTGAGATTTTTAGTGTGTCTTGAAGATAACATAGAGCTACCTGACCTCGAGGGGCTTATCCCAACTCAAAGAAAATGTGGTGAAAACACATCATAAACTCGTGGAAAAACATAATTTATAGCATTAAGGGCTACATGTAAAATTGAACAATTGCTCTTAGGGTCTTCTAATTGGTGATACAAGCTAACTAAATTTCAAGTTTAAAGGCAAACCATCAAGTGGGTGATGAAAACCAAGCAATCATCGATTTTCTTTACTAATCGAGTGATTAACCCTAATCACCTTTAGTTTTTTGAAGTTCTCAAGTTCCAAATCATTGATTTGTGAGTTGATATTCCCATATATATCCACCCCCTTCATTTGTTGCGTTAATCGCTTCCTCCAAACTACACTACATTTTAGCATATGCTTTTAAGGGGGGGGATTGCATAATCATCAATTTGACGCTTTTCTCAAGTATGAAAAAAACCAACAAATTTAAGCTTTTAAAGCCACAAGAAATTGTAGCTTTTCAAAAATTAGGGTAAAGTTGGCCTAAGTACAACCTCTACACATTCAAGAATTTGGCGCTTTTCTCAAATGTTGGCCCAATTATAGCTTTTACCCTATCAAGAATTTGGGTCTTATCTCAAATGTTGAGAAAATCATCAAATTGAAGACCTTGCACACCGATAAGTTTTTGGAGCTTTTCCACAAGAAATCCTTCTGCATTAAATCGACCATGCCACATCAACAACAAAGTCCTTCATTATAGCTTCCAAATCGAGCATTAAGAGGTACTCTCCCTTGGCCCTTGAGCCTCAAAATGATAGTCCAAGTGTCAATTGCTTGGCAATGACATCAAAGGATGATTTTCATAGACATTTCACCAATGTGGTGAGTTTTTCAGACTTCCAACATCATCTTCTAATTATGTATGATTTATGGGTTATATGCTAGGGATGTCTCTCAACATCTCAATATTTGGATATCTTTTTTATAAGCCTTCTATAAAAGGATTGGCTTCTTTTTATCTTACTTTCCCTACTTAGAGAGAGAGGGTTGTCTATAAATAGACTAATGTACACAATTGGGCCTGACATGAGAATTTCATGTGTTGGCATCATTGTGTGCTTTTGTATTACATGATTGCAATCTAAGAGCCCAAATCATCATATTGAAGGTTATGTATCACTCTTAGCTGACACTTCACTCTGAAGGGGGGTTTGTTGGATATTTCGGAGTCTAGTAATTTTCAAGTGGTGTGTGAACAACCCCTTAATAAAAGAATATAAGATAAGGTCTTCATGCCTATATAATCATTTTATATGGTGGAATTATTATCATAATACAATCATTATTGTTATATATAGTGGAGCTTTTATCATAGTACAAACATTATTGTGATCTATAATCTCTCTCAATTGTTGGCTATCACATCTCCCTATGTCTCTTATACATGGTGGAATTTTTCTCATAGTACAAACATCATTGTGATGTGTAGTCTCTCTCAATTGTTGGCTATCACATCTCGCTTTGTTTCTTCATATGTCTCTCTCTCTCTCTCTCTCTCTCTCTCTCTCTCTCTCTCTCTCTCTCTCTCTCTCAAGGGGCACCATGTCCATGGCTTGAACCTGAATTTCCATTTCTTTTTGCACAAGTTCCTTTCCTACACTCACATCATGGACATGTTCCACCCACCATACATGAGCTTTAATCATGTGGATACTAACAGTTTTCTAGGGAGGATCTCCCCTTCTACTGTAATTTATGGGACCAAAATTTCTTATGCATATTATTAGGGACTAACCCATGCCAAAGCTTCATGCATTGCATTCGCATTTGTAGCCACAATTCAAGCCTAGCTGTGATGCATTGGATCAGAAACTCATTGCATTACACAAAATAACAAGAAACCCATGTCCTAAAATGCAATCTATTTCTAGTTATATTTGTAAATTATGGTTTATCTCTATATCCTCCATTAGGTTTGTTTCTTATTATATATTACACTAATTTTTTTAAAAGTAACTATATAAATATATTAAAGTCTATAATTTGTTCAAGTATTTGATGTTTTGAACTAACATTATTAAATTAACTTTTGTTCAAAAATAAGATCTAAATTTCTACCAGTATCTAGTTTTCTTTTCTAAACTATATACATAAGTATACAAGTGTGGATTAAATTTAGTTTATGGAAATTTTATCAATGCAGAATAAACTTAGGTTGGATAAGAATATAATCAAAAATTTAAAACTAAGTATAAATAGTTGTATTAGTTTTAAAGAGTATACTTGTTAACGTATGAATAACCGGTTTACGTTTTTTTAAAAAAATTTGATGCATACAAAAATAATTACTTCATCTAATATGGAAAGGTTAATATGTTTTTAATGAAAAAATAAAAGATGATGCCTAAAATGTATTCGTGTTTGAAAGTGGAACCATTAATAAGACCATGTAGATGGAATTTATGAACTTAGCTTCATCAAATCTAGAAATATAGGGGTGAGAGAGAGAGGGGGGGTCTATGTGCTAGTAGGGGTGAGACAAACCTAAGCTCTCTAAGTGTGTGCCTTTACACACACACAGACCAAAGGCTTGTTTTAAGATTTTCTCACGTCATGCAATTCATGAGAAAGAGAGAGAGAGAGAGAGAGATGGGGGGAGACTAGAGTGTGTGTGTGAGAGAGAGAGAGAGATGGGGGGAGACTAGAGTGTGTGTGAGAGAGAGGGGAAGGCATGGTAGTGGGTGATAAGTATTCCACCTGAGATTATATTTTCTTATACTCTTCTTCCCAAGGAATTAAATCCTATCTTGGAAGGGCAAGGAAACCTTCAAAGTTTTAGCTTGCTGCTACAAAGCTAACATATTAGAGTTTAGACTACATCGGTGTGAATTCTGGCTTAGGATGGATCTTTTTTTATTGGGTTTGTTGAGACACAAAGAGAGCGGATGTGATAGTAGGTGAGACATACCCAATTTCCTTCCTCTTTTTATTTGTTCAAGCCCTTACACACGTTGAGAAAAAAGGCACATTTTTCTTTGGATATTTTGAAGTCTAGTAAGTGTGTGAACACCCTCTTAAATAAGAGAACATAAGATGGCGCCTTGGTGCCTATAGAAAGCATTGTACATGGTGACAATATTATCATAGCTCAGTTCTCATAATACAATCATTGTTGCATTGCACAGTCTCCCACCTAAAAATATGTAAGTATAGCATGTGAGTTCATCGTCGAAAAGGGTTTTTTAATTCGAAATGTTAAGGTAAATTCACATCAATATATTTACATTTGGGTTTTTTTTTAAATCGATTTTGAAAAAAACTTACAAGTGCATAGAGAAAAAGGGGCCATTTTATTCATGGAAAAATCAAAGGTGAGGGGTTTTTTAAATACCGCTTAAACACACGTGATACATAGGCTGTGATACATAGGGTTTCTTAATTGTGCAGCCCCCACGAACATACCCAATATCCTTCCTCTTTTTATTTGTTCATGCTCTTACATACGTAGAGACAAAAGGCACATTTTTCTTTGGATATTTTAAAGTCTAGTTAAGTGTCCACCCACTGGTGTGTGAACACCCTCTTAATAAGAGAACATAAGATGGGACTTTGGTGCTTATACAAATCATTGTACATGGTGAAAGTATTATCATTGTTGCGTTATGCAATATGTCTCTATTATTAGCTATCACATCTTTCTCTCCCTCTCCCTCGTACTCTCTCTCTATGCCTCTCTCTAAAAGTAATATCTTGATGGCTTGAACCTCCATCTCTCTTTGCACAAGTTCTACTCACATCATTGGCACCTTCCACCCACCATAACATGAGCTCTAATCATGCAAACACAAATATAGTATCAGAGCCTTGATCCATGATACTCCCATTAATCACCTTTCATTAGTAAAAACCCTTTTTTCCTCTTTGTCTAGGCACCCCCTGGCAATGTTTTTCTTTGTTCTCCCTCTATAGAGAATCATTCTTTGAGATTTTTAGTGTGTCTTGAAGATAACATAGAGCTACCTGACCTCGAGGGGCTTATCCCAACTCAAAGAAAATGTGGTGAAAACACATCATAAACTCGTGGAAAAACATAATTTATAGCATTAAGGGCTACATGTAAAATTGAACAATTGCTCTTAGGGTCTTCTAATTGGTGATACAAGCTAACTAAATTTCAAGTTTAAAGGCAAACCATCAAGTGGGTGATGAAAACCAAGCAATCATCGATTTCCTTTACTAATCGAGTGATTAACCCTAATCACCTTTAGTTTTTTGAAGTTCTCAAGTTCCAAATCATTGATTTGTGAGTTGATATTCCCATATATATCCACCCCCTTCATTTGTTGCGTTAATCGCTTCCTCCAAACTACACTACATTTTTGCATATGCTTTTAAGGGGGGGGATTGCATAATCATCAATTTGACGCTTTTCTCAAGTATGAAAAAAACCAACAAATTTAAGCTTTTAAAGCCACACTTGTATAATCTTCTTTAGGCTACTAATGAAAAAAATATAGGTTACTTTAAGTTAACTTACGATGTCAAAGTTGAGAGAAGAAGCAGTGGATCATTTATGAGCCTTCACCTTCTCTTATTTTTTTACTTCACTACATTTTCCATATACGATTAATCTATTAGGATAACCCCTATTTTATCTAAGGACCTTTCCTAAACCGCTCTACTTTTATACCTCTTACACCTATATTTCTAGATTTGATGAAGCTAAGTTCATAAATTCCATCTACATGGTCTTATTAATGGTTCCACTTTCAAACACGAATACATTTTAGGCATCATCTTTTATTTTTTCATTAAAAACATATTAACCTATCCATATTAGATGAATTAATTATTTTTGTATGCATCAAATTTTTTAAAAAAAACGTAAACCGGTTATTCATACGTTAACAAGTCTACTCTTTAAAACTATTACAACTATTTATACTTAGTTTTAAATTTTTGATTATATTCTTATCCAACCTAAGTTTATTCTGCATTGATAAAATTTCCATAAACTAAATTTAATCCATGTTTGTATACTTATGTATATAGTTTAGGAAAGAAAACTAGATATTGGTAGAAATTTAGATCTTATTTTTGAACAAAAGTTAATTTAATAATGTTAGTTCAAAACATCAAATACTTGAACAAATTATAGACTTTAATATATTTATATAGTTACTTTTAAAAAAAATTTAGTGTAATATATAATAAGAAACAAACCTAATGGAGGATATAGAGATAAACCATAATTTACAAATATAACTAGAAATAGACTGCATTTTAGGACATGGGTTTCTTGTTATTTTGTGTAATGCAATGAGTTTCTGATCCAATGCATCACAGCTAGGCTTGAATTGTGGCTACAAATGCGAATGCAATGCATGAAGCTTTGGCATGGGTTAGTCCCCAATAATATGCATAAGAAATTTTGATCCCATAAATTACAGTACAAGGGGAGATCCTCCCTAGAAAACTGTTAGTATCCACATGATTAAAGCTCATGTATGGTGGGTGGAACATGTCCATGATGTGAGTGTAGGAAAGGAACTTGTGCAAAAAGAAATGGAAATTCAGGTTCAAGCCATGGACATGGTGCCCCTTTGAGAGAGAGAGAGAGAGAGAGAGAGACATATGAAGAAACAAAGCGAGATGTGATAGCCAACAATTGAGAGAGACTACACATCACAATGATGTTTGTACTATGAGAAAAATTCCACCATGTATAAGAGACATAGGGAGATGTGATAGCCAACAATTGAGAGAGATTATAGATCACAATAATGTTTGTACTATGATAATAGCTCCACCATATATAACAATAATGATTGTATTATGATAATAATTCCACCATATAAAATGATTATATAGGCATGAAGGCCTTATCTTATATTCTTTTATTAAGGGGTTGTTCACACACCACTTGAAAATTACTAGACTCCGAAATATCCAACAAACCCCCCTTCAGAGTGAACTGTCAGCTAAGAGTGATACATAACCTTCAATATGATGATTTGGGCTCTTAGATTGCAATCATGTAATACAAAAGCACACAATGATGCCAACACATGAAATTCTCATGTTAGGCCCAATTGTGTACATTAGTCTATTTATAGACAACCCTCTCTCTCTAAGTAGGGAAAGTAAGATAAAAAGAAGCCAATCCTTTTATAGAAGGCTTATAAAAAAGATATCCAAATATTGAGATGTTGAGAGACATCCCTAGCATATAACCCATAAATCATACATAATTAGAAGATGATGTTGGAAGTCTGAAAAACTAACCACATTGCTGAAATGTCTATGAAGATCATCCTTTGATGTCATTGCCAAGCGATTGACACTTGGACTATCATTTTGAGGCTCAAGCGCCAAGGGAGAGTACCTCTTAATGCTCGACTTGGAAGCTATAATGAAGGACTTTGTTGTTGATGTGGCATGGTCGATTTAATGCAGAAGGATTTCTTGTGGAAAAGCTCCAAAAACTTATCGGTGTGCAAGGTCTTCAATTTGATGATTTTCTCAACATTTGAGATAAGACCCAAATTCTTGATAGGGTAAAAGCTATAATTGGGCCAACATTTGAGAAAAGCGCCAAATTCTTGAATGTGTAGAGGCTGTACTTAGGCCAACTTTACCCTAATTTTTGAAAAGCTACAATTTCTTGTGGCTTTAAAAGCTTAAATTTGTTGGTTTTTTTCATACTTGAGAAAAGCGTCAAATTGATGATTATGCAATCCCCCCCCTTAAAAGCATATGCAAAAATGTAGTGTAGTTTGGAGGAAGCGATTAACGCAACAAATGAAGGGGGTGGATATATATGGGAATATCAACTCACAAATCAATGATTTGGAACTTGAGAACTTCAAAAAACTAAAGGTGATTAGGGTTAATCACTCGATTAGTAAAGGAAATCGATGATTGCTTGGTTTTCATCACCCACTTGATGGTTTGCCTTTAAACTTGAAATTTAGTTAGCTTGTATCACCAATTAGAAGACCCTAAGAGCAATTGTTCAATTTTACATGTAGCCCTTAATGCTATAAATTATGTTTTTCCACGAGTTTATGATGTGTTTTCACCACATTTTCTTTGAGTTGGGATAAGCCCCTCGAGGTCAGGTAGCTCTATGTTATCTTCAAGACACACTAAAAATCTCAAAGAATGATTCTCTATAGAGGGAGAACAAAGAAAAACATTGCCAGGGGGTGCCTAGACAAAGAGGAAAAAAGGGTTTTTACTAATGAAAGGTGATTAATGGGAGTATCATGGATCAAGGCTCTGATACTATATTTGTGTTTGCATGATTAGAGCTCATGTTATGGTGGGTGGAAGGTGCCAATGATGTGAGTGTAGGAGTAGAACTTGTGCAAAGAGAGATGGAGGTTCAAGCCATCAGGATAGTACTTTTAGAGAGAGGCATAGAGAGAGAGTACGAGGGAGAGGGAGAGAAAGATGTGATAGCTAATAATAGAGACATATTGCATAACGCAACAATGATAATACTTTCACCATGTACAATGATTTGTATAAGCACCAAAGTCCCATCTTATGTTCTCTTATTAAGAGGGTGTTCACACACCAGTGGGTGGACACTTAACTAGACTTTAAAATATCCAAAGAAAAATGTGCCTTTTGTCTCTACGTATGTAAGGGCATGAACAAATAAAAAGAGGAAGGATATTGGGTATGTTCGTGGGGGCTGCACAATTAAGAAACCCTATGTATCACAGCCTATGTATCACGTGTGTTTAAGCGGTATTTAAAAAACCCCTCACCTTTGATTTTTCCATGAATAAAATGGCCCCTTTTTCTCTATGCACTTGTAAGCTTTTTTCAAAATCGATTTTTAAAAAAACCCAAATGTAAATATATTGATGTGAATTTACCTTAACATTTGGAATTAAAAAACCCTTTTCGACGATGAACTCACATGCTATACTTACATATTTTTAGGTGAGAGACTGTGCAATGCAACAATGATTGTATTATGAGAACTGAGCTATGATAATATTGTCACCATGTACAATGCTTTCTATAGGCACCAAGGCGCCATCTTATGTTCTCTTATTTAAGAGGGTGTTCACACACTTACTAGACTTCAAAATATCCAAAGAAAAATGTGCCTTTTTTATCAACGTGTGTAAGGGCTTGAACAAATAGAAAGAGGAAGGAAATTGGGTATGTCTCACCTACTATCACATCCGCTCTCTTTGTGTCTCAACAAACCCAATAAAAAAAGATCCATCCTAAGCCAGAATTCACACCCATGTAGTCTAAACTCTAATATGTTAGCTTTGCAGCAGCAATCTAAGACTTTGAAGGTTTCCTTGCCCTTCCAAGAAAGGATTTAATTCCTTGGGAAGAAGAGTATAAGAAAATATAATCTCAGGTGGAATACTTATCACCCACTACCATGCCTTCACCTCTCTCTCACACACACTCTAGTCTCCCCCCATCTCTCTCTCTCTCTCACACACACACTCTAGTCTCCCCCCATCTCTCTCTCTCTCTCTCTCTTTCTCATGAATTGCATGACGTGAGAAAATCTTAAAACAAGCCTTTGGTCTGTGTGTGTGTAAAGGCACACACTTAGAGAGCTTAGGTTTGTTTCACCCCTACTAGCACATAGACCCCCCCTCTCTCTCTCACCCCTATATTTCTAGATTTGATGAAGCTAAGTTCATAAATTCCATCTACATGGTCTTATTAATGGTTCCACTTTCAAACACGAATACATTTTAGGCATCATTTTTTATTTTTTCATTAAAAACATATTAACCTTTCCATATTAGATGAAGTAATTATTTTTGTATGCATCAAATTTTAAAAAAAAAACGTAAACCGGTTATTCATACGTTAACAAGTATACTCTTTAAAACTAATACAACTATTTATACTTAGTTTTAAATTTTTGATTATATTCTTATCCAACCTAAGTTTATTCTGCATTGATAAAATTTCCATAAACTAAATTTAATCCACGCTTGTATACTTATGTATATAGTTTAGAAAAGAAAACTAGATACTGGTAGAAATTTAGATCTTATTTTTGAACAAAAGTTAATTTAATAATGTTAGTTCAAAACATCAAATACTTGAACAAATTATAGACTTTAATATATTTATATAGTTACTTTTAAAAAAATTAGTGTAATATATAATAAGAAACAAACCTAATGGAGGATATAGAGATAAACCATAATTTACAAATATAACTAGAAATAGACTGCATTTTAGGACATGGGTTTCTTGTTATTTTGTGTAATGCAATGAGTTTCTGATCCAATGCATCACAGCTAGGCTTGAATTGTGGCTACAAATGCGAATGCAATGCATGAAGCTTTGGCATGGGTTAGTCCCCAATAATATGCATAAGAAATTTTGATCCCATAAATTACAGTACAAGGGGAGATCCTCCCTAGAAAACTGTTAGTATCCACATGATTAAAGCTCATGTATGGTGGGTGGAACATGTCCATGATGTGAGTGTAGGAAAGGAACTTGTGCAAAAAGAAATGGAAATTCAGGTTCAAGCCATGGACATGGTGCCCCTTTGAGAGAGAGAGAGAGAGAGAGAGAGACATATGAAGAAACAAAGCGAGATGTGATAGCCAACAATTGAGAGAGACTACACATCACAATGATGTTTGTACTATGAGAAAAATTCCACCATGTATAAGAGACATAGGGAGATGTGATAGCCAACAATTGAGAGAGATTATAGATCACAATAATGTTTGTACTATGATAATAGCTCCACCATATATAACAATAATGATTGTATTATGATAATAATTCCACCATATAAAATGATTATATAGGCATGAAGGCCTTATCTTATATTCTTTTATTAAGGGGTTGTTCACACACCACTTGAAAATTACTAGACTCCGAAATATCCAACAAACCCCCCTTCAGAGTGAACTGCCAGCTAAGAGTGATACATAACCTTCAATATGATGATTTGGGCTCTTAGATTGCAATCATGTAATACAAAAGCACACAATGATGCCAACACATGAAATTCTCATGTTAGGCCCAATTGTGTACATTAGTCTATTTATAGACAACCCTCTCTCTCTAAGTAGGGAAAGTAAGATAAAAAGAAGCCAATCCTTTTATACAAGGCTTATAAAAAAGATATCCAAATATTGAGATGTTGAGAGACATCCCTAGCATATAACCCATAAATCATACATAATTAGAAGATGATGTTGGAAGTCTGAAAAACTCACCACATTGCTGAAATGTCTATGAAGATCATCCTTTGATGTCATTGCCAAGCGATTGACACTTGGACTATCATTTTGAGGCTCAAGGGCCAAGGGAGAGTACCTCTTAATGCTCGACTTGGAAGCTATAATGAAGGACTTTGTTGTTGATGTGGCATGGTCGATTTAATGCAGAAGGATTTCTTGTGGAAAAGCTCCAAAAACTTATCGGTGTGCAAGGTCTTCAATTTGAGGATTTTCTCAACATTTGAGATAAGACCCAAATTCTTGATAGGGTAAAAGCTATAATTGGGCCAACATTTGAGAAAAGCGCCAAATTCTTGAATGTGTAGAGGTTGTACTTAGGCCAACTTTACCCTAATTTTTGAAAAGCTACAATTTCTTGTGGCTTTAAAAGCTTAAATTTGTTGGTTTTTTTCATACTTGAGAAAAGCGTCAAATTGATGATTATGCAATCCCCCCCCTTAAAAGCATATGCAAAAATGTAGTGTAGTTTGGAGGAAGCGATTAACGCAACAAATGAAGGGGGTGGATATATATGGGAATATCAACTCACAAATCAATGATTTGGAACTTGAGAACTTCAAAAAACTAAAGGTGATTAGGGTTAATCACTCGATTAGTAAAGGAAATCGATGATTGCTTGGTTTTCATCACCCACTTGATGGTTTGCCTTTAAACTTGAAACCCTAAGAGCAATTGTTCAATTTTACATGTAGCCCTTAATGCTATAAATTATGTTTTTCCACGAGTTTATGATGTGTTTTCACCACATTTTCTTTGAGTTGGGATAAGCCCCTCGAGGTCAGGTAGCTCTATGTTATCTTCAAAAAACACTAAAAAGCTCAAAGAATGATTCTCTATAGAGGGAGAACAAATAAAAACATTGCCAGGGAGTGCCTAGACAAAGAGGAAAAAAGGGTTTTTACTAATGAAAGGTGATTAATGGGAGTATCATGGATCAAGGCTCTGATACTATATTTGTGTTTGCATGATTAGAGCTCATGTTATGGTGGGTGGAAGGTGCCAATGATGTGAGTGTAGGAGTAGAACTTGTGCAAAGAGAGATGGAGGTTCAAGCCATCAAGATAGTACTTTTAGAGAGAGGCATAGAGAGAGAGTAAGAGGGAGAGGGAGAGAAAGATGTGATAGCTAATAATAGAGAGATATTGCATAACGCAACAATGATAATACTTTCACGATTGAGATTCAAATCAAGACTTTGAGTGAGATCAAGGTCAAGATTGAGGTTGAGACAAACATTGTGCTTGGTTATATTGCTTGGGAAATTTCATTTTAAGTCCCTACAGAGGCTAGAATGTGCAAAATTATTATATTTGAGTCTCTGCAAGACGAGAGTGCAAGTGTGAGAGTGAGTGTGTTATAATAATTCTCTAAGATTAAAATTGTGATAAGCTCTCTACCTACTACTACTACAGAGGTTAAAAGAGTCTCTACAGAGATGCGAGTGCAATGCGAGTGATGGATCGCGGGTGGTCGGATGGATCAAGCTTCTTTTAGAGTAATACATGTCATTAAGAAGAAAACATAAGTTGTTGATAATGCACAAACTATGAATGGGAGGTATAATTGGATATCTTACCCTTATAATGATATGCCTCATTTTTGGGATACTCCCCAATGGGATAATCCAACCACCAAGGGCAATATTCCTTCGACTCCCAATCACTAAACCCATGATCTTGCATCTAAGAGGGAAAAATGCATCCCTTCCTAGAAGAATCTATCCACTCCTGCACAAAATCTGGCATATCCTCAATAGAGTGCTCATCATGTAGCTTCACTCATTAGGAGACATTTGAACATATTTTGGGACTTTTTCTAATGAAAGTAATTAGCAACGGACCAATAGGAATAGAGGATTGTGCACATTTGGTTTCCTTTGAATATAGGGAGGGAGACTAGGCTGTAGGGAGGGAGACTAGGCTTTTAGTACTAATAATTACACTTGTCCCTTTAAAAAAGTAGGGGATTTAGGGTAGATATGGTCCCACCATTTTCGTGGCTCAAAAAATCCTTAAAATTTTGAAATTTTGAGATCCCCCAAAACTCACTTTCCCCTCCAAAAACCCATCTCAAATTTCATTGTAGTCAAAAATTTCATTTTCAAGTCCGCTTTCCCTCTTGAACGTCCAAATCAAACTCTTCCTCCCTTCCTCTTCCATCTCTATCTTATTTGCCCAACCCTAATGAAACCATTAAAGCCCGAAACCCTAAACTTTCTCCTTCATCTTAATCTCCCTCCCTTCTCGGAGCTCCATCTCTTTCATCTTCAAGGCTCCCATAAAACCCTAGTTTGCACATCATCTTTGATCTCTTTCTTTTTTACTCTAACCCTAGTTTACACATCATCTTTGATCTCTTTCCTTTTTACTCTAACCCTAACCTTTCTACTCTAGCTTCCAAGAAGATATGGGCGCACCAAGAAGACTAAAAGACGAGATCGAGGAGATATCCCTGCACAACAAGAAGGACGATGATGGTGCTTGGGTGGGAGAGGCATTTCGTAAGATCGCTTGTGTTTATCTATAGACTATGGCAATTGGGCCTCACCGAGCTCGATGACAAAATGTACTGGAGCACCATTGGAAAGGCCGTTTACAAGGCTTCAAGAAGGCAAGCAATGGAAAACTAGTGGCCATGGTACAACATGTTTACATAGCACGAGATATCCATCTTCGCCAACAAACTTGATTTCCATGCAATCGTAATAAGTATCGTGGGTAGAAAGGGGTATGTGAGATTTTATGACAGAGATGTTTCAATCTAAGTGAACTTATTTCTTGTTTGCAGATATTTTTCCTTCAAACATGGTAGAGGAGCAGCCATTGGAAAGCCTTTTACTGGAACATTTCAAGTATTGCATGCAAACACTGGTGAGGCAATGTTTTCTTGTAGGTCATTTTGGAGGTCATTCGTAGGACCTTTTAGTAGAGAGAGAAAAAGGAGAACATCCAATCAAGAAGAAGGCAATGTTACGTTGAAAAATAGGTCATTTCTTTTTTCTAAATCCAAAAACTCTTCTTTTTCACCTGAAAATATACCCTACTTACACTTCATAGTCACTTTTCACACCCGAATGCATTAAACACACCTACACTTTTGTAGGGAGGAAAACTTCTATTTGTATTCAAGTATTAAATACACATCTTTGAAAAGGAGGAAAAATTTTCTCCTTCTCAAACTTCCTCTTGGGCTTAAACAATATCTCACGCTCTTTTCATTTCCTCTACCTTCTACTGCACTCCATTTTCTGAAGCTTCAGCCTTTTGTATGCCATTTCTTCTTGAAAAGATGGGTAGCAAATCTCATTTTATATCATCATGATTTTGCTCCATTAATGCCATCATAGATGATTCAATTCCTAGGGCAAGGAGAGTAAGATCATCACTGTTTGCTATACTTATATCCAACTCTCTCAATGCACGAAATCAATGGACTGAAGTGCTAATCACCAAGGGCACATGGGTCCTTATGCAGTCAAGGAAGAGAAGAAAGACAAGCAACAAGAATACATTTAGGGCGTCATAGAAAGGAAGAGTGAAAGACTTCAAGATAGAGGTTGGAAGGAAAACCATCAAGGAAGTCCTAGTGCAGCATATATATATATATGCATAATGAGCTTGTGCTTGAGAATCTAGATGACATAAAATTGCCCTCGCATAGACCAAACTATAAATTAATCTATCCCTTGTCAATCTTTCATTTTCTCATAATGGTTTAATGAACTATGTAAATTGTCTATGTCTATGGTTGATGTGTACCCCT
>NC_141067.1:21371953-21391953 GCF_041138505.1 Cibotium barometz
AGTGTAGGAAAGGAACTTGTGCAAAAAGAAATGGAAATTCAGGTTCAAGCCATGGACATGGTGCCCCTTTGAGAGAGAGAGAGAGAGAGAGAGAGAGAGAGAGACATATGAAGAAACAAAGCGAGATGTGATAGCCAACAATTGAGAGAGACTACACATCACAATGATGTTTGTACTATGAGAAAAATTCCACCATGTATAAGAGACATAGGGAGATGTGATAGCCAACAATTGAGAGAGATTATAGATCACAATAATGTTTGTACTATGATAATAGCTCCACCATATATAACAATAATGATTGTATTATGATAATAATTCCACCATATAAAATGATTATATAGGCATGAAGACCTTATCTTATATTCTTTTATTAAGGGGTTGTTCACACACCACTTGAAAATTACTAGACTCCGAAATATCCAACAAACCCCCCTTTAGAGTGAAGTGTCGGCTAAGAGTTATACATAACCTTCAATATGATGATTTGGGCTCTTAGATTGCAATCATGTAATACAAAAGCACACAATGATGCCAACACATGAAATTCTCATGTTAGGCCCAATTGTGTACATTAGTCTATTTATAGACAACCCTCTCTCTCTAAGTAGGGAAAGTAAGATAAGAAGAAGCCAATCCTTTTATAGAAGGCTTATAAAAAAGATATCCAAATATTGAGATGTTGAGAGACATCCCTAGCATATAACCCATAAATCATACATAATTAGAAGATGATGTTGGAAGTCTGAAAAACTCACCACATTGCTGAAATGTCTATGAAGATCATCCTTTGATGTCATTGCCAAGCGATTGACACTTGGACTATCATTTTGAGGCTCAAGGGCCAAGGGAGAGTACCTCTTAATGCTCGACTTGGAAGCTATAATGAAGGACTTTGTTGTTGATGTGGCATGGTCGATTTAATGCAGAAGGATTTCTTGTGGAAAAGCTCCAAAAACTTATCGGTGTGCAAGGTCTTCAATTTGATGATTTTCTCAACATTTGAGATAAGACCCAAATTCTTGATAGGGTAAAAGCTATAATTGGGCCAACATTTGAGAAAAGCGCCAAATTCTTGAATGTGTAGAGGTTGTACTTAGGCCAACTTTACCCTAATTTTTGAAAAGCTACAATTTCTTGTGGCTTTAAAAGCATTAATTTTTTGGTTTTTTTCATACTTGAGAAAAGCGTCAAATTGATGATTATGCAATCCCCCCCCTTAAAAGCATATGCAAAAATGTAGTGTAGTTTGGAGGAAGCGATTAACGCAACAAATGAAGGGGGTGGATATATATGGGAATATCAACTCACAAATCAATGATTTGGAACTTGAGAACTTCAAAAAACTAAAGGTGATTAGGGTTAATCACTCGATTAGTAAAGGAAATCGATGATTGCTTGGTTTTCATCACCCACTTGATGGTTTGCCTTTAAACTTGAAATTTAGTTAGCTTGTATCACCAATTAGAAGACCCTAAGAGCAATTGTTCAATTTTACATGTAGCCCTTAATGCTATAAATTATGTTTTTCCACGAGTTTATGATGTGTTTTCACCACATTTTCTTTGAGTTGGGATAAGCCCCTCGAGGTCAGGTAGCTCTATGTTATCTTCAAAACACACTAAAAATCTCAAAGAATGATTCTCTATAGAGGGAGAACAAAGAAAAACATTGCCAGGGGGTGCCTAGACAAAGAGGAAAAAAGGGTTTTTACTAATGAAAGGTGATTAATGGGAGTATCATGGATCAAGGCTCTGATACTATATTTGTGTTTGCATGATTAGAGCTCATGTTATGGTGGGTGGAAGGTGCCAATGATGTGAGTGGAACTTGTGCAAAGAGAGATGGAGGTTCAAGCCATCAAGATAGTACTTTTAGAGAGAGGCATAGAGAGAGAGTACGAGGGAGAGGGAGAGAAAGATGTGATAGCTAATAATAGAGACATATTGCATAACGCAACAATGATAATACTTTCACCATGTACAATGATTTGTATAAGCACCAAAGTCCCATCTTATGTTCTCTTATTAAGAGGGTGTTCACACACCAGTGGGTGGACACTTAACTAGACTTTAAAATATCCAAAGAAAAATGTGCCTTTTGTCTCTACGTATGTAAGGGCATGAACAAATAAAAAGAGGAAGGATATTGGGTATGTTCGTGGGGGCTGCACAATTAAGAAACCCTATGTATCACAGCCTATGTATCACGTGTGTTTAAGCGGTATTTAAAAAACCCCTCACCTTTGATTTTTCCATGAATAAAATGGCCCCTTTTTCTCTATGCACTTGTAAGTTTTTTTCAAAATCGATTTTTAAAAAAACCCAAATGTAAATATATTGATGTGAATTTACCTTAACATTTGGAATTAAAAAACCCTTTTCGACGATGAACTCACATGCTATACTTACATATTTTTAGGTGAGAGACTGTGCAATGCAACAATGATTGTATTATGAGAACTGAGCTATGATAATATTGTCACCATGTACAATGCTTTCTATAGGCACCAAGGCGCCATCTTATGTTCTCTTATTTAAGAGGGTGTTCACACACTTACTAGACTTCAAAATATCCAAAGAAAAATGTGCCTTTTTTCTCAACGTGTGTAAGGGCTTGAACAAATAAAAAGAGGAAGGAAATTGGGTATGTCTCACCTACTATCACATCCACTCTCTTTGTGTCTCAACAAACCCAATAAAAAAAGATCCATCCTAAGCCAGAATTCACACCCATGTAGTCTAAACTCTAATATGTTAGCTTTGCAGCAGCAAGCTAAGACTTTGAAGGTTTCCTTGCCCTTCCAAGATAGGATTTAATTCCTTGGGAAGAAGAGTATAAGAAAATATAATCTCAGGTGGAATACTTATCACCCACTACCATGCCTTCCCCTCTCTCTCACACACACTCTAGTCTCCCCCCATCTCTCTCTCTCTCACACACACACACTCTAGTCTCCCCCCATCTCTCTCTCTCTCTCTCTCTCTCTTTCTCATGAATTGCATGACGTGAGAAAATCTTAAAACAAGCCTTTGGTCTGTGTGTGTGTAAAGGCATACACTTAGAGAGCTTAGGTTTGTTTCACCCCTACTAGCACATAGACCCCCCCTCTCTCTCTCACCCCTATATTTCTAGATTTGATGAAGCTAAGTTCATAAATTCCATCTACATGGTCTTATTATTGGTTCCACTTTCAAAAACGAATACATTTTAGGCATCATCTTTTATTTTTTCATTAAAAACATATTAACCTTTCCATATTAGATGAAGTAATTATTTTTGTATGCATCAAATTTTTTAAAAAAACGTAAACCGGTTATTCATACGTTAACAAGTCTACTCTTTAAAACTAATACAACTATTTATACTTAGTTTTAAATTTTTGATTATATTCTTATCCAACCTAAGTTTATTCTGCATTGATAAAATTTCCATAAACTAAATTTAATCCACGCTTGTATACTTATGTATATAGTTTAGAAAAGAAAACTAGATACTGGTAGAAATTTAGATCTTATTTTTGAACAAAATTTAATTTAATAATGTTAGTTCAAAACATCAAATACTTGAACAAATTATAGACTTTAATATATTTATATAGTTACTTTTAAAAAAATTAGTGTAATATATAATAAGAAACAAACCTAATGGAGGATATAGAGATAAACCATAATTTACAAATATAACTAGAAATAGACTGCATTTTAGGACATGGGTTTCTTGTTATTTTGTGTAATGCAATGAGTTTCTGATCCAATGCATCACAGCTAGGCTTGAATTGTGGCTACAAATGCGAATGCAATGCATGAAGCTTTGGCATGGGTTAGTCCCCAATAATATGCATAAGAAATTTTGATCCCATAAATTACAGTAGAAGGGGAGATCCTCCCTAGAAAACTGTTAGTATCCACATGATTAAAGCTCATGTATGGTGGGTGGAACATGTCCATGATGTGAGTGTAGGAAAGGAACTTGTGCAAAAAGAAATGGAAATTCAGGTTCAAGCCATGGACATGGTGCCCCTTTGAGAGAGAGAGAGAGAGAGAGAGAGAGAGAGAGACATATGAAGAAACAAAACGAGATGTGATAGCCAACAATTGAGAGAGACTGCACATCACAATGATGTTTGTACTATGAGAAAAATTCCACCATGTATAAGAGACATAGGGAGATGTGATAGCCAACAATTGAGAGAGATTATAGATCACAATAATGTTTGTACTATGATAATAGCTCCACCATATATAACAATAATGATTGTATTATGATAATAATTCCACCATATAAATTGATTATATAGGCATGAAGGCCTTATCTTATATTCTTTTATTAAGGGGTTGTTCACACACCACTTGAAAATTACTAGACTCCGAAATATCCAACAAACCCCCCTTCAGAGTGAAGTGTCAGCTAAGAGTGATACATAACCTTCAATATGATGATTTGGGCTCTTAGATTGCAATCATGTAATACAAAAGCACACAATGATGCCAACACATGAAATTCTCATGTTAGGCCCAATTGTGTACATTCGTCTATTTATAGACAACCCTCTCTCTCTAAGTAGGGAATGTAAGATAAAAAGAAGCCAATCCTTTTATAGAAGGCTTATAAAAAAGATATCCAAATATTGAGATGTTGAGAGACATCCCTAGCATATAACCCATAAATCATACATAATTAGAAGATGATGTTGGAAGTCTGAAAAACTCACCACATTGCTAAAATGTCTATGAAGATCATCCTTTGATGTCATTGCCAAGCGATTGACACTTGGACTATCATTTTGAGGCTCAAGCGCCAAGGGAGAGTACCTCTTAATGCTCGACTTGGAAGCTATAATGAAGGACTTTGTTGTTGATGTGGCATGGTCGATTTAATGCAGAAGGATTTCTTGTGGAAAAGCTCCAAAAACTTATCGGTGTGCAAGGTCTTCAATTTGATGATTTTCTCAACATTTGAGATAAGACCCAAATTCTTGATAGGGTAAAAGCTATAATTGGGCCAACATTTGAGAAAAGCGCCAAATTCTTGATTATGTAGAGGCTGTACTTAGGCCAACTTTACCCTAATTTTTGAAAAGCTGCAATTTCTTGTGGCTTTAAAAGCTTAAATTTGTTGGTTTTTTTCATACTTGAGAAAAGCGTCAAATTGATGATTATGCAATCCCCCCCTTAAAAGCATATGCAAAAATGTAGTGTAGTTTGGAGGACGCGATTAACGCAACAAATGAAGGGGGTGGATATATATGGGAATATCAACTCACAAATCAATGATTTGGAACTTGAGAACTTCAAAAAACTAAAGGTGATTAGGGTTAATCACTCAATTAGTAAAGGAAATCGATGATTGCTTGGTTTTCATCACCCACTTGATGGTTTGTCTTTAAACTTGAAACCCTAAGAGCAATTGTTCAATTTTACATGTAGCCCTTAATGCTATAAATTATGTTTTTCCACGAGTTTATGATGTGTTTTCACCACATTTTCTTTGAGTTGGGATAAGCCCCTCGAGGTCAGGTAGCTCTATGTTATCTTCAAAACACACTAAAAATCTCAAAGAATGATTCTCTATAGAGGGAGAACAAAGAAAAACATTGCCAGGGGGTGCCTAGACAAAGAGGAAAAAAGGGTTTTTACTAATGAAAGGTGATTAATGGGAGTATCATGGATCAAGGCTCTGATACTATATTTGTGTTTGCATGATTAGAGCTCATGTTATGGTGGGTGGAAGGTGCCAATGATGTGAGTAGAACTTGTGCAAAGAGAGATGGAGGTTCAAGCCATCAAGATAGTACTTTTAGAGAGAGGCATAGAGAGAGAGTACGAGGGAGAGGGAGAGAAAGATGTGATAGCTAATAATAGAGACATATTGCATAACGCAACAATGATAATACTTTCACCATGTACAATGATTTATATAAGCACCAAAGTCCCATCTTATGTTCTCTTATTAAGAGAGTGTTCACACACCAGTGGGTGGACACTTAACTAGACTTTAAAATATCCAAAGAAAAATGTGCCTTTTGTCTCTACGTATGTAAGGGCATGAACAAATAAAAAGAGGAAGGATATTGGGTATATTCGTGGGGGCTGCACAATTAAGAAACCCTATGTATCACACCCTATGTATCACGTGTGTTCAAGCGGTATTTAAAAAACCCCTCACCTTTGATTTTTTCATGAATAAAATGGTCCCTTTTTCTCTATGCACTTGTAAGCTTTTTTCAAAATCGATTTTTAAAAAAACCCAAATGTAAATATATTGATGTGAATTTACCTTAACATTTGGAATTAAAAAACCCTTTTCGACGATGAACTCACATGCTATACTTACATATTTTTAGGTGAGAGACTGTGCAATGCAACAATGATTGTATTATGAGAACTGAGCTATGATAATATAGTCACCATGTACAATGCTTTCTATAGGCACCAAGGCGCCACCTTATGTTCTCTTATTTAAGAGGGTGTTCACACACTTACTAGACTTCAAAATATCCAAAGAAAAATGTGCCTTTTTTCTCAACGTGTGTAAGGGCTTGAACAAATAAAAAGAGGAAGGAAATTCGGTATGTCTCACCTACTATCACATCCACTCTCTTTGTGTCTCAACAAACCCAATAAAAAAAGATCCATCGTAAGCCAAAATTCACACCCATGTAGTCTAAACTCTAATATGTTAGCTTTGCGGCAGCAAGCTAAGACTTTGAAGGTTTCCTTGCCCTTCCAAGATAGGATTTAATTCCTTGGGAAGAAGAGTATAAGAAAATATAATCTCAGGTGGAATACTTATCACCCACTACCATGCCTTCCCCTCTCTCTCACACACACTCTAGTCTCCCCCCATCTCTCTCTCTCTCTCTCTCTCTCTCTTTCTCATGAATTGCATGACGTGAGAAAATCTTAAAACAAGCCTTTGGTCTGTGTGTGTGTAAAGGCACACACTTAGAGAGCTTAGGTTTGTTTCACCCCTACTAGCACATAGACCCCACCTCTCTCTCTCACCCCTACTAACACATCTCTCTCTCTAAGATTCATAAGAGAAAAGGAAGGCGAGTCACAAATAACTCTCTCTCTCTAAAAGATTCATTTGAGAACAGGCACATTCACACCCGTGTCACATGTGGTCCCAACTTCCACGTCTCCTTCAACTTCGAGTCCTGCGTGGCACGTATGGCCGGCACGTCCGTGGCACGTATGGCCGGCACATCCGTGGCACGTAGACTACAGCGAGCGTCAGGATACAACATAAATCACAAGGTCTTGGCAGGAGACTACGTCAATCACTGTGACGTCCTCCCTTCCGGCAGATCAGATAGCGGGAACGTCGACCGGGTCTGTGGAAGCGGGACTCTTTCTTAGAGCGGATAGGACTGGTTCCTTGGAGAGCGGATGATAAGACTCGTTCTTTCCAGCCAGCGGCGTCGTGCAGCATATAAATACGACGTCAGGCGCATGAGGATCGGCGTAGCCTATTCTTCTGATCATCTATCTCCAATATCACAGCTTTCGCTCCTCATCATCTCCAATATCCCAGCGCGCTCACAGTCCGCAAGCCACAGCTATGGCAGCAGCTAGCAGCTTGCTGCTTCTACTGGCGGTGATGCTCATGTCTCCGCTCATATTAGAAGTGAGGGCCGCGGATGAAGACCCTCTGCAGGACTTCTGTGTGGCGGATAACACCAGCATGATCACCCTCAACGGGTTCGCCTGCAAGCCGGCCAATGAGGTGCAGGACGCCGACTTCAAGTTCACGATGCTTGAGCATCGCGCCAAACCTATCAAAGGGCTGGGCGTGTCCGTCAACCTGGCCAGTGCAGCCAACTTCTTTGCTCTCAACACGCAGGGCCTGTCCATCGCCCGCATCGACTTCGACCCCAAGGGATTAAACCCGCCCCACGTTCATCCCCGCGCCACCGAGGTGCTCTTCCTGGCCGAGGGCACGCTCAAGGTGGGCTTCGTCACCGCCACGCCCAACAATACCCTCTTTGAGCAGACCCTCTCCCCCGGCGATCTCTTTGTCTTCCCTCGCGGCCTTGTGCACTTCCAGCTCAACCCCGACAAGCACCAATCCGCCCTCGCCATCTCCGCCCTCAATAGCCAGAACCCGGGCACCTCGCAACTCGCCGCCGCTCTCTTCGACGCCTACCCACCCCTCCCCGAGGAGGTGCTAGAGATAGCCTTCGGCATCAACAAGGATGAGGTGGAAAGCCTCATTGCCAGCGTCGGCAAAACCCTTTCTTAGCTTGATTAGACGCCGCCAACTTATACACGCAACTCTCGTGAATAAACTAGTTCTCTCTCGTGAATATTTCTTTTGAAATAATGACACTGTTTTCTTATCTCACGTGATTATTGACCCCCAAAAAAAAAACTACATGGGCCATGGCCTCACAAAATTTTATGCCCATTGTGTGACTAGGTTTTAAAAACTTGATTATCACATTTTTAGAATATAACTATACCTTCACAACTTATACACACTCATAGGTTTATGAAAAAGAGAGATAGATATTGAGAGAGAGAGAGAGAGAGAATGTGTTCTTCATAATCAATCAAGATGATTGAGATCTAGATTGAGATTCAAATCAAGACTTTGAGTGAGATCAAGGTCAAGATTGAGGTTGAGACAAACATTGTGCTTGGTTATATTGCTTGGGAAATTTCATTTTAAGTCCCTACAGAGGCTAGAATGTGCAAAATTATTATATTTGAGTCTCTGCAAGACGAGAGTGCAAGTGTGAGAGTGAGTGTGTTATAATAATTCTCTAAGATTAAAATTGTGATAAGCTCTCTACCTACTACTACTACAGAGGTTAAAAGAGTCTCTACAGAGATGCGAGTGCAATGCGAGTGATGGATCGCGGGTGGTCGGATGGATCAAGCTTCTTTTAGAGTAATACATGTCATTAAGAAGAAAACATAAGTTGTTGATAATGCACAAACTATGAATGGGAGGTATAATTGGATATCTTACCCTTATAATGATATGCCTCATTTTTGGGATACTCCCCAATGGGATAATCCAACCACCAAGGGCAATATTCCTTCGACTCCCAATCACTAAACCCATGATCTTGCATCTAAGAGGGAAAAATGCATCCCTTCCTAGAAGAATCTATCCACTCCTGCACAAAATCTGGCATATCCTCAATAGAGTGCTCATCATGTAGCTTCACTCATTAGGAGACATTTAAACATATTTTGGGACTTTTTCTAATGAAAGTAATTAGCAACGGACCAATAGGAATAGAGGATTGTGCACATTTGGTCTCCTTTGAATATAGGGAGGGAGACTAGGCTGTAGGGAGGGGGACTAGGCTTTTAGTACTAATAATTACACTTGTCCCTTTAAAAAAGTAGGGGGTTTAGGGTAGATATGGTCCCATCATTTTCGTGGCTCAAAAAATCCTTAAAATTTTGAAATTTTGAGATCCCCCAAAACTCACTTTCCCCTCCAAAAACCCATCTCAAATTTCATTGTAGTCAAAAATTTCATTTTCAAGTCCGCTTTCCCTCTTGAACGTCCAAATCAAACTCTTCCTCCCTTCCTCTTCCATCTCTATCTTATTTGCCCAACCCTAATGAAACCATTAAAGCCCGAAACCCTAAACTTTCTCCTTCATCTTAATCTCCCTCCCTTCTCGGAGCTCCATCTCTTTCATCTTCAAGGCTCCCATAAAACCCTAGTTTGCACTTCATCTTTGATCTCTTTCTTTTTTACTCTAACCCTAGTTTACACATCATCTTTGATCTCTTTCCTTTTTACTCTAACCCTAACCTTTCTACTCTAGCTTCCAAGAAGATATGGGCGCACCACGAAGACGAGATCGAGGAGATATCCCTGCACAACAAGAAGGACGATGATGGTGCTTGGGTGGGAGAGGCATTTCGTAAGATCGCTTGTGTTTATCTATAGACTATGGCAATTGGGCCTCACCGAGCTCGATGACAAAATGTACTGGAGCACCATTGGAAAGGCCGTTTACAAGGCTTCAAGAAGGCAAGCAATGGAAAACTAGTGGCCATGGTACAACATGTTTACATAGCACGAGATATCCATCTTCGCCAACAAACTCGATTTCCATGCAATCGTAATAAGTATCGCGGGTAGAAAGGGGTATGTGAGATTTTATGACAGAGATGTTTCAATCTAAGTGAACTTATTTCTTGTTTGCAGATATTTTTCCTTCAAACATGGTAGAGGAGCAGCCATTGGAAAGCCTTTTACTGGAACATTTCAAGTATTGCATGCAAACACTGGTGAGGCAATGTTTTCTTGTAGGTCATTTTGGAGGTCATTCGTAGGACCTTTTAGTAGAGAGAGAAAAAGGAGAACATCCAATCAAGAAGAAGGCAATGTTACGTTGAAAAATAGGTCATTTCTTTTTTCTAAATCCAAAAACTCTTCTTTTTCACCTGAAAATATACTCTACTTACACTTCATAGTCACTTTTCACACCCGAATGCATTAAACACACCTACACTTTTGTAGGGAGGAAAACTTCTATTTGTATTCAAGTATTAAATACACATCTTTGAAAAGGAGGAAAAATTTTCTCCTTCTCAAACTTCCTCTTGGGCTTAAACAATATCTCACGCTCTTTTCATTTCCTCTACCTTCTACTGCACTCCATTTTCTGAAGCTTCAGCCTTTTGTATGCCATTTCTTCTTGAAAAGATGGGTAGCAAATCTCATTTTATATCATCATGATTTTGCTCCATTAATGCCATCATAGATGATTCAATTCCTAGGGCAAGGAGAGTAAGATCATCACTGTTTGCTATACTTATATCCAACTCTCTCAATGCGCGAAATCAATGGACTGAAGTGCTAATCACCAAGGGCACATGGGTCCTTATGCAGTCAAGGAAGAGAAGAAAGACAAGCAACAAGAATACATTTAGGGCGTCATAGAAAGGAAGAGTGAAAGACTTCAAGATAGAGGTTGGAAGGAAAACCATCAAGGAAGTCCTAGTGCAGCATATATATATATATGCATAATGAGCTTGTGCTTGAGAATCTAGATGACATAAAATTGCCCTCGCATAGACCAAACTATAAATTAATCTATCCCTTGTCAATCTTTCATTTTCTCATAATGGTCTAATGAACTATGTAAATTGTCTATGTCTATGGTTGATGTGTACCCCTCATCATATGAGGAGTGGGAGCTAGTTCAGTGCAGCATTAGAATTATGAATGTGGTTCACGCACACATTGGTTGGCTACAGTATGAGGGAAGGAGAAACAAAAGCCTCGTAGATGCAGGAATCTTTTTCTATGATCATTTCTACCGTCTGCTAAACAAGAAACACATGAATCGTGGCCGCTCGGAAGAGCTACCTTTGGAAGAAGCTAAGTGGAACTACATGGATTGGCCTATCCCAGACCCCTCAGTAATGGAGTCAGCAAAGAGCCAGCTCTTCAAGGATGTGCAACGCTCTCTACGAGGGAGCATTCCAACTCGTGTAGTAAAAATTATTGTTTACCTACCAATTATTGTGTTCGTGGAGCTTTTTAGCTTATTTCAGGTGAAGATAGTGAGAACCATGCTGATCTGCAAAGATTTGGACACATTCCTCTTAGCAAGACTTCTTGATGAGGGATGGCCGAGTAAAGTTTTTGATGATATCCATTGTAACATTGCACTGGAGACAGTAGTTGCGAAGTACATGATTGCAACTCAAACTTTTATCTTGTCCTTTTGGTATGGCAGGTCCCATTACATCAATGGAGAGTTGGTACCAATGGATCAGGAAGCCGCAAGTGCAATGGATGACAAAGTCATAGACATTGAAGTGATTGATGAGGCTTCAACATTGGTGACAATTGTTTCTATATGAAAGAAATGCAATTTACAACAACAGCTAAGGAAGGATATTGTCGAAGAATCCTCGCAAGACACACCGGCACACTTTAATTTCATTCACAATGGTAGAAAGATCCTCCTTAGAACGGAGCGACTAATACAATGTAAAGAATTGGGTAACAGAGTCAAAATCATTCCTACTCTACAATCCCCACTCCAATGTAACCTTCTGACATAATTAATCAAGTGTATCTTGTTAATGTCACTCCTACTTGACATTACAAATTTGAATGTTTCTCAACGTGTGTAAGGGCTTGAACAAATAAAAAGAGGAAGGAAATTGGGTATGTCTCACCTACTATCACATCCACTCTCTTTGTGTCTCAACAAACCCAATAAAAAAAGATCCATTGTAAGCCAGAATTCACACCCATGTAGTCTAAACTCTAATATGTTAGCTTTGCAGCAGCAAGCTAAGACTTTGAAGGTTTCCTTGCCCTTCCAAGATAGGATTTAATTCCTTGGGAAGAAGAGTATAAGAAAATATAATCTCAGGTGGAATACTTATCACCCACTACCATGCCTTCCCCTCTCTCTCACACACACTCTAGTCTCCCCCCATCTCTCTCTCTCTCTCTCTCTCTCTCTTTCTCATGAATTGCATGACGTGAGAAAATCTTAAAACAAGCCTTTGGTCTGTGTGTGTGTAAAGGCACACACTTAGAGAGCTTAGGTTTGTTTCACCCCTACTAGCACATAGACCCCACCTCTCTCTCTCACCCCTACTAACACATCTCTCTCTCTAAGATTCATAAGAGAAAAGGAAGGCGAGTCACAAATAACTCTCTCTCTCTAAAAGATTCATTTGAGAACAGGCACATTCACACCCGTGTCACATGTGGTCCCAACTTCCACGTCTCCTTCAACTTCGAGTCCTGCGTGGCACGTATGGCCGGCACGTCCGTGGCACGTATGGCCGGCACATCCGTGGCACGTAGACTACAGCGAGCGTCAGGATACAACATAAATCACAAGGTCTTGGCAGGAGACTACGTCAATCACTGTGACGTCCTCCCTTCCGGCAGATCAGATAGCGGGAACGTCGACCGGGTCTGTGGAAGCGGGACTCTTTCTTAGAGCGGATAGGACTGGTTCCTTGGAGAGCGGATGATAAGACTCGTTCTTTCCAGCCAGCGGCGTCGTGCAGCATATAAATACGACGTCAGGCGCATGAGGATCGGCGTAGCCTATTCTTCTGATCATCTATCTCCAATATCACAGCTTTCGCTCCTCATCATCTCCAATATCCCAGCGCGCTCACAGTCCGCAAGCCACAGCTATGGCAGCAGCTAGCAGCTTGCTGCTTCTACTGGCGGTGATGCTCATGTCTCCGCTCATATTAGAAGTGAGGGCCGCGGATGAAGACCCTCTGCAGGACTTCTGTGTGGCGGATAACACCAGCATGATCACCCTCAACGGGTTCGCCTGCAAGCCGGCCAATGAGGTGCAGGACGCCGACTTCAAGTTCACGATGCTTGAGCATCGCGCCAAACCTATCAAAGGGCTGGGCGTGTCCGTCAACCTGGCCAGTGCAGCCAACTTCTTTGCTCTCAACACGCAGGGCCTGTCCATCGCCCGCATCGACTTCGACCCCAAGGGATTAAACCCGCCCCACGTTCATCCCCGCGCCACCGAGGTGCTCTTCCTGGCCGAGGGCACGCTCAAGGTGGGCTTCGTCACCGCCACGCCCAACAATACCCTCTTTGAGCAGACCCTCTCCCCCGGCGATCTCTTTGTCTTCCCTCGCGGCCTTGTGCACTTCCAGCTCAACCCCGACAAGCACCAATCCGCCCTCGCCATCTCCGCCCTCAATAGCCAGAACCCGGGCACCTCGCAACTCGCCGCCGCTCTCTTCGACGCCTACCCACCCCTCCCCGAGGAGGTGCTAGAGATAGCCTTCGGCATCAACAAGGATGAGGTGGAAAGCCTCATTGCCAGCGTCGGCAAAACCCTTTCTTAGCTTGATTAGACGCCGCCAACTTATACACGCAACTCTCGTGAATAAACTAGTTCTCTCTCGTGAATATTTCTTTTGAAATAATGACACTGTTTTCTTATCTCACGTGATTATTGACCCCCAAAAAAAAAACTACATGGGCCATGGCCTCACAAAATTTTATGCCCATTGTGTGACTAGGTTTTAAAAACTTGATTATCACATTTTTAGAATATAACTATACCTTCACAACTTATACACACTCATAGGTTTATGAAAAAGAGAGATAGATATTGAGAGAGAGAGAGAGAGAGAATGTGTTCTTCATAATCAATCAAGATGATTGAGATCTAGATTGAGATTCAAATCAAGACTTTGAGTGAGATCAAGGTCAAGATTGAGGTTGAGACAAACATTGTGCTTGGTTATATTGCTTGGGAAATTTCATTTTAAGTCCCTACAGAGGCTAGAATGTGCAAAATTATTATATTTGAGTCTCTGCAAGACGAGAGTGCAAGTGTGAGAGTGAGTGTGTTATAATAATTCTCTAAGATTAAAATTGTGATAAGCTCTCTACCTACTACTACTACAGAGGTTAAAAGAGTCTCTACAGAGATGCGAGTGCAATGCGAGTGATGGATCGCGGGTGGTCGGATGGATCAAGCTTCTTTTAGAGTAATACATGTCATTAAGAAGAAAACATAAGTTGTTGATAATGCACAAACTATGAATGGGAGGTATAATTGGATATCTTACCCTTATAATGATATGCCTCATTTTTGGGATACTCCCCAATGGGATAATCCAACCACCAAGGGCAATATTCCTTCGACTCCCAATCACTAAACCCATGATCTTGCATCTAAGAGGGAAAAATGCATCCCTTCCTAGAAGAATCTATCCACTCCTGCACAAAATCTGGCATATCCTCAATAGAGTGCTCATCATGTAGCTTCACTCATTAGGAGACATTTAAACATATTTTGGGACTTTTTCTAATGAAAGTAATTAGCAACGGACCAATAGGAATAGAGGATTGTGCACATTTGGTCTCCTTTGAATATAGGGAGGGAGACTAGGCTGTAGGGAGGGGGACTAGGCTTTTAGTACTAATAATTACACTTGTCCCTTTAAAAAAGTAGGGGGTTTAGGGTAGATATGGTCCCATCATTTTCGTGGCTCAAAAAATCCTTAAAATTTTGAAATTTTGAGATCCCCCAAAACTCACTTTCCCCTCCAAAAACCCATCTCAAATTTCATTGTAGTCAAAAATTTCATTTTCAAGTCCGCTTTCCCTCTTGAACGTCCAAATCAAACTCTTCCTCCCTTCCTCTTCCATCTCTATCTTATTTGCCCAACCCTAATGAAACCATTAAAGCCCGAAACCCTAAACTTTCTCCTTCATCTTAATCTCCCTCCCTTCTCGGAGCTCCATCTCTTTCATCTTCAAGGCTCCCATAAAACCCTAGTTTGCACTTCATCTTTGATCTCTTTCTTTTTTACTCTAACCCTAGTTTACACATCATCTTTGATCTCTTTCCTTTTTACTCTAACCCTAACCTTTCTACTCTAGCTTCCAAGAAGATATGGGCGCACCAAGAAGACGAGATCGAGGAGATATCCCTGCACAACAAGAAGGACGATGATGGTGCTTGGGTGGGAGAGGCATTTCGTAAGATCGCTTGTGTTTATCTATAGACTATGGCAATTGGGCCTCACCGAGCTCGATGACAAAATGTAATGGAGCACCATTGGAAAGGCCGTTTATAAGGCTTCAAGAAGGCAAGCAATGGAAAACTAGTGGCCATGGTACAACATGTTTACATAGCACGAGATATCCATCTTCGCCAACAAACTCGATTTCCATGCAATCGTAATAAGTATCGCGGGTAGAAAGGGGTATGTGAGATTTTATGACAGAGATGTTTCAATCTAAGTGAACTTATTTCTTGTTTGCAGATATTTTTCCTTCAAACATGGTAGAGGAGTAGCCATTGGAAAGCCTTTTACTGAAACATTTCAAGTATTGCATGCAAACACTGGTGAGGCAATGTTTTCTTGTAGGTCATTTTGGAGGTCATTCGTAGGACCTTTTAGTAGAGAGAGAAAAAGGAGAACATCCAATCAAGAAGAAGGCAATGTTACGTTGAAAAATAGGTCATTTCTTTTTTCTAAATCCAAAAACTCTTCTTTTTCACCTGAAAATATACTCTACTTACACTTCATAGTCACTTTTCACACCCGAATGCATTAAACACACCTACACTTTTGTAGGGAGGAAAACTTCTATTTGTATTCAAGTATTAAATACACATCTTTGAAAAGGAGGAAAAATTTTCTCCTTCTCAAACTTCCTCTTGGGCTTAAACAATATCTCACGCTCTTTTCATTTCCTCTACCTTCTACTGCACTCCATTTTCTGAAGCTTCAGCCTTTTGTATGCCATTTCTTCTTGAAAAGATGGGTAGCAAATCTCATTTTATATCATCATGATTTTGCTCCATTAATGCCATCATAGATGATTCAATTCCTAGGGCAAGGAGAGTAAGATCATCACTGTTTGCTATACTTATATCCAACTCTCTCAATGCGCAAAATCAATGGACTGAAGTGCTAATCACCAAGGGCACATGGGTCCTTATGCAGTCAAGGAAGAGAAGAAAGAAAAGCAACAAGAATACATTTAGGGCGTCATAGAAAGGAAGAGTGAAAGACTTCAAGATAGAGGTTGGAAGGAAAACCATCAAGGAAGTCCTAGTGCAGCATATATATATATATGCATAATGAGCTTGTGCTTGAGAATCTAGATGACATAAAATTGCCCTCGCATAGACCAAACTATAAATTAATCTATCCCTTGTCAATCTTTCATTTTCTCATAATGGTCTAATGAACTATGTAAATTGTCTATGTCTATGGTTGATGTGTACCCCTCATCATATGAGGAGTGGGAGCTAGTTCAGTGCAGCATCAGAATTATGAATGTGGTTCACGCACACATTGGTTGGCTACAGTATGAGGGAAGGAGAAACAAAAGCCTCGTAGATGCAGGAATCTTTTTCTATGATCATTTCTACCGTCTGCTAAACAAGAAACACATGAATCGTGGCCGCTCGGAAGAGCTACCTTTGGAAGAAGCTGAGTGGAACTACATGGATTGGCCTATCCCAGACCCCTCAGTAATGGAGTCAGCAAAGAGCCAGCTCTTCAAGGATGTGCAACGCTCTCTACGAGGGAGCATTCCAACTCGTGTAGTAAAAATTATTGTTTACCTACCAATTATTGTGTTCGTGGAGCTTTTTAGCTTATTTCAGGTGAAGATAGTGAGAACCATGCTGATCTGCAAAGATTTGGACACATTCCTCTTAGCAAGACTTCTTGATGAGGGATGGCCGAGTAAAGTTTTTGATGATATCCATTGTAACATTGCACTGGAGACAGTAGTTGCGAAGTACATGATTGCAACTCAAACTTTTATCTTGTCCTTCTGGTATGGCAGGTCCCATTACATCAATGGAGAGTTGGTACCAATGGATCAGGAAGCCGCAAGTGCAATGGATGACAAAGTCATAGACATTGAAGTGATTGATGAGGCTTCAACACTGGTGACAATTGTTTCTATATGAAAGAAATGCAATTTACAACAACAGCTAAGGAAGGATATTGTCGAAGAATCCTCGCAAGACACACCGGCACACTTTAATTTCATTCACAATGGTAGAAAGATCCTCCTTAGAACGGAGCGACTAATACAATGTAAAGAATTGGGTAACAGAGTCAAAATCATTCCTACTCTACAATCCCCACTCCAATGTACTCTTCTGACATAATTAATCAAGTGTATCTTGTTAATGTCACTCCTACTTGACATTACAAATTTGAATGTAATATAATGAATCAAGAGCCTTTTGTTCGAGACAATACTTTTAAAAAACAAGACAATGTAAACTATTTTCCAAGACACATTGCTTGAGTGAGAATAGAACAGTTGAAGACATTACATTACAAAAAAATATTTCTCATTCTTTTGATTTGTACAATCCATCTAAATATGGAATCAACTGTTCTTCCAAATAAACATCATCTACATTTTCTTTGAAAGGAAAGCATCTCATACCTCCACCTAAGCCTCTTCAGTGTCTCACTATCCTTAGGCATTATATTCATCCTATGTGCGTGGGCACACACAACACATAGGTCATTGAAACTTGTACTCTATGAGAAAGTCTTCAGCAGCCTCCTATAGACAGAGCAAGGCTGTCCTCTTCCACCTTACGGATAGGCTCCAATTCTAACATATAGACCTGCACACCCTCTTGAAAAGGAGCTTCTACACAATTCTGTGCCTTCTTGATCTCCCTCAGAATGTAGAAGTTTTGTGAAAATCTCCTTGTTCTGACCTGCTTCAGAATATGTATAGGTTTTCCTTTCCTTGGCTCTTCTGAGAGGCAGCCTTTGAGGCCAATCCAAGCCCCTTACCCTATCTCCTTATAGTGGCCTTTGTTCTTGCCCCATGAGCTACCAATTAGCCTGGTAGAAAGAGACATAACACAATCTGTGTGTGTGTGTGTGCGCGCGCGCGCCTGCGTGTGCACGTGCGTGTGTGTGTATTTGTGGATGTCATGTAAGTATATATGTGTGTGTGTGTATGTGTGTGAGGTTTGGCACGATAGAGCTCTTCAGTTTGGATTCAAAGCGCCTTATTGTGCCAACTCGCAAAAACCACACACACACACACACACATTCTCTCTCTCTCTCTCTCTCTAGCATTACTGGATGTGTACGTCTGTGTTGTATGTGTTTCTCCTTGTGTGTGTGTGTGTGTGTGTGTTTGTGTGTGTCTCATTGTGTGCATGCATGAGTGTGTGTGTGTCTCTGTGTGTTCCTCCATGAGTGAGTGTGTATGTGTGTGTGCGTGCGTGCATGAGTGTGTGTTAAGGCTCACCCTAACCCTCCTTGAAACATATCCAAAAAAGAGATTACCTGGTGAACGGCAACTGTCGTGTGAGGATCTTTCCAATGGCCAAGCTTGTAACCCTCGAGGTCTCCAAGCTCTACAACTCCTTGTGAGAAGCAATTACACCGTGACTCCGGTGCAAGCGTTGTCACACCACCGTGTTGCACTACGGGTCCTCGTCCCTCCACTCACCCCACTTCACTCACGCACACTCACTAGCATGCATTAGGGAGAGAGATTAGTAAGAGGATTAGCAAGAGCAAGACTCAATTGCATAATGGGAGAGTGTGTTGTATTATGAGAGAAATTCACTTATATACATGGCCATAAGTGTTCACACTAACTTAAAGTATGGCTGACCGGGCACTTTAGGCTCTTAAGAGGCCTAAAGTGTTCACACTAACTTAAACTATGGCTGACCGGGCACTTTAGGCTCTTAAGAGGCCTAATGCTATTACAATGACTACTCTCATAATATATCCATGTACATCACTTAGGACTTCATCCTAACTTGGTACCACACGCTCCTGAAGCAGGAATCGCCATAAATACTTTGACATACCATTACGGGCGCCCGTCCAGGTTGTAGCTTTGGATACTACTACTTGATATCTTGAGTGTATGAACCTTTGGTGTATCTATCGTGACTCCTTGATGTAAGATAATGGCGGTAGCTCTTATTAATTCAAGAATTGGATTAACAATGTGTGCAAAAGAAACACATACCAAAGCTGTCGGTGGCTCGATGGATTGTTGTGGTGTGGTCGATGGATCATTATTGTGTGCTCGATGGATCTGTCTCTGTCTCTGTTTCTCTCTCTCAGGTGCATTGTTACAAATAGAATAAAAAATGATTTGTTTTAAATATTCACAAACCCCACGTGTCAATTGTCAACATCACACGTGTCCATTATTACTACACACGTGGGCTCGTATAAAGTTATTTAATCCTCAGGCCACTATTAACGGTTCTCGTATTTGAGAGAGAGAGAGAGAGAGAGGGAGAGAGAGCATCCAGTGTTTTTAGGAAACCACAGATAGAGAGAGAATCCAGCGAACAGACAGAGAGAGAATCTAGCATCCACGCCTACGTAACCAGAAAGCAATGGCAATAGGTAGGTTTACTTGCTCCTCTCTCTCTCTCTCTCTCTCTCTCTCTCTCTCTCTCTCACACACACACACACACACACACACACACAGATACACAAACACATAGACATGCATGCATAGAC
>NC_141067.1:21396953-21416953 GCF_041138505.1 Cibotium barometz
AAAGAGAGAGAGAGAGAGAGAGAGAGAGAGAGAGAGAGAGAGAGAGAGAGAGAAGTTTGTGCAGTTTGGTGCGATATGGCTCTTGTAAGGGTAATGGAGGTACTTTATCGTGCCAAATTGCACACACATACACACACATACATATACACTTATATCACATCCACAGATACACGCACACACACACACACACATAAACACACAGAGAACCATATACAACACAGACACACACATAGAGTATACCCACACAACAAGAGAGAGAGAGAGAGAGAGAGAGAGAGAGAGAGAGAGAGAAGTTTGTGCAGTTTGGCACGATATGGCTCTTGTAAGGGTAATGGAGGTGCTTTATCGTGCAAAATTGCACACATACACACACATACATATACACTTATATCACATCCACAAACACACACACACACACATGCGCACACACACACACACACCGACACACACAGAGAACCATATACATCACAGCAACACACATACAGTACACCCACAAGGACAGAGAATGAGAGAGAGAGAGAGAGAGAGAGAGAGAGAGAGAAGTTTGTGCAGTTTGGTGCGATATGGCTCTTGTAAGGGTAATGGAGTTGCTTTATCGCGCCAACTTGCACAAATATAAGAAGGGGTTTCTTCCTTTTCTAATTCATGCTAGTGTCTTACTTATTAGAACAACAGAAAAAGCTTAAGTGGGGAGTCACTACGCTGGATCTTGAGTTTAGTGCTGTAGCTAGGAGCAACATGCGGATAAAGTCTGCAAAGCTGTGATGAGCACAAAGAAAAGATCTATTGACTTCACCACTGTGATGACCCTGAGGTTATGGCAAGGATAGATGAGCCACAGCTTGTGAGAGAATAGACAGAAGATCAAGGGTTTCCAACTGTGGAGCCGGGAGAATCAAGTTGCCTCCTTTACTTTGTAAAGGATCATAGTAGTGATGAGGAACCCCATTCAGAAGACCAGATTATGGAGGCACATGAACACGAGAAAGCAGGTGTTCTTAGTCTGGTGTCCCTTTCTAAGCGACCTACTTGCCAGAGTCTCTCTGTTAAGAGGGATTTCGATTTCTCAACGGAGGCTAAGGAAGAGATGTCGAAGAGGAAGAAGCTGAAGGAGAAGGAGAAACGTCTTAGCACTGACATGAAGGAAAAGAAGGAGGAAATTTTTGAAAGCAATTATCTTGCTCTAATTGATGAGAAGCTTTTTGATTTTTTTTGTAACGCGGGAGCTACTAGACGACTTTCACATTATTGCTGAGATGTTTAACAAGCCTTTGCAAAGTAGAGTAAATTTTGGACCAGCATGCAGAGTACCTTGTCGAAACTTTTTGATTTTATTTGTAACGCGGGAGCTGCTGACGACTTTCACATTATTGCTGAGATGTTTAACAAGCCTTTGCAGGTAGAGTTAATTTTGGACCAGCATGTAGAGTACCCGTCGAAACACAGGGATGATTTCAAAAAATTAGTATCCAAAGGAAGGCTACTACTGTTAAACAATCAAGCTTCTGTGCACTTGCTAGATTGTGCATGAAGCAAGAAGGAAAACAGTTTTCTATACAAAAAGTACCAGGAACTCCCATCTTCCTACAAGCCTATTTGGTGTACCTTGCACTTAAGTTACTGCAGGCTGTTGTATAAGCCATTTGGATTCCTCTGCTACCTGCACTACCTCTGTAAAGAGCTTCCTGAAAGGGGTGAAGAACTACTTTATGAAGGTACTATTCAAGATGAAATTCCCCAAGAAGATAAGTTACCTTGTTAGGAGGTAGAACTTGAGGAAGAGATACAATTAGTACAAGAGGAAGAGGAAGAGGAGGCGAAGTCCATGGATATTTTTGCTCTTAAGACGTCAACAATATAGGTACTATTCAAGATGAAATTCCCCAAGAAGATAAGTTACCTTCTTAGGAGGCAGAACTTGAGGAAGAGATACAATTAGTACATGAGGAAGAGGAGGCGAAGTCCATGGATATTTTTGCTCTTAAGACGTCAACAATATAGAGACCTGTGGATGTAGATCTCTTCAAAGTGGGCCAGTGTGGTCTAGTATTGTCAGTGCTGCCAGAATTCGTTGTGGATAACAAACGTTATGTACTATTGTCTGTCATTCAGAATATTTTCAGTCTTAGGGAAGATTTTTCTTTATGTGCTATTGCCAATTTTCACGAAGAGGGTAGTTGTTTTGTCTCAGAAGATGATAGTGATGACTTAGCATTGGAGGAAAATTACAATAGTAAAGAGTGTCTGAGTATATGTTTGGGCAAAGCATAGAAGTTCAAAGATGATGGATTTTTGCGAGACGATAAAACCTTCATGGAGCTAGAGGCCAAATATGGCTTTGATAAGTTGAATGACTCCACAAAGGAGTGGATGAAGAGAGTAAGATAAGATACTAAAAGTTCTATTAACCTTTGGCAAGACCAACTATTCTCGTGAGACAGATGAGATTCAATTTCTCTCTCTATCTCTCTCTCTCTCTTGGTGTATATGTGTGTTGTGTGTCTATGTGTGTGTGAATGTGATATGTAGACTTATGTTTCCTTAATTATTTTGTTTTGCAGAGTACATTTGAAGTCAATGAAGAATTCTTGAAGTGGCATAAAAGGGAAAACCGTGGTGGAGACGCAGCTCTCTCTCACTACCTAAGTAAATTGTCTAAGGCAAAGATTATAATCTACCACAATGTCATGAGCCAGGAAGGGAGAGTTGCAAATTTTTTATTCAAGACATTGTCCATGTTCCTAGGTCCAATGATTATTCCTAAAAGTTATGAGAAGATTATTTTGATAGAGAAGTCTACTGTCTTAGAAATTTTTGGATGCTACCCTGGTTACGCTAGAGCAATTGAAGGGATTACTTTCATACATATGCTGCATTAGCATTGTCTCTAGGCATAGAGAACCCAGAGGAACTAGAAGAGTATGGCAAACAACGTTTGCTAAGGTATAAATGAAAGCCAAATTCACTGGAATTGCCAAAGTCATTAGAATGGAAAGATGCATTGTAAAAGACTTATGTGTTACATCTATCAATCCAACGATGATTAACAAAAATCTTTTGTTCTCTCCATTTGTTTTGTGCTTCTATGGCATTTGAGTTTTTAAATGCTTCAGAATGCTTCAATCTCTTCCTTCCCGTATGTCTAAGTATCTGCATCAGTTTGGATGACCTCAAGGTTTCTTTTTTATGTAGTTGTTGTAGTATCCTTCTATAGAACCATTGGAACACTTCTTGTAGTCTGTTTGCCTTACTTTTTCCACCACCATATTGTGTGTGCTTGAAATATGCATTTCGAGCCATATAGCGTGATTTCTTGAGTCCTTGTGTGTTCCAAATGCTAGGATCTCTGTACTTGTTGTTGATAAAGTAAGGCATGTGGTTATAGAGAATATGCTGCATAAGAAAACATAAAATGTAAGTTAGTATCGAGGGAGCCTAGGAAACAACAGTAAGCTAGAAACATACCATGTAGTGTGTAATGTTGGTGTCAATCCAAGCAGCTCTGAATACTTTTTTGAACGCTTGTAAGTTGTCTTGAAAGCTCTTTTTGTCTTACTAGGAGTATTTGAATTTCTCACACATTTGGAACAGAGTATCAATTGAATGCCAAACATCTGCTTTGACATTCCTTGAAGACCTTCATGATGGTCTTTCACTGCATTATGAAGCTTTTTCCGCTGTTGGTATATTCGATTCGACTTGTATAGGTTGTTGTATATTGCTTTCCTAACTTTGTAGGTTTGTGTTGCTAATTATTCATTGGCTTGGAAAGAAATCTTCTCGCCTTAACACCTCCGATGGAGGGATTCATTGTTTTGCAAGAGCTCCAAGTCCATGAATATATTGTTGTGTTGTAGAATATGCTCCCACCTTCTCCCTTAAACTCTCCTACAATGTGGTATAAGTGACCAACATAGTGAAGCTATTATGTGTTTAATTCCTCCCTATGTCTCCAAAATTTTGTAGGTGTTGAAAGTAGCTCTGATTTAATGCCTTTGGCCTCAAGGAGGGATGACACTGACTTTTGAATGGCACTATAACCCTTACGACTAACTCCACTTGAATCCATGGCGGATTGAATATCCGGAGCTGAAACTGTATTGTTGGTTACAAATTCATCCACTATATCTCGTTGAACCACCTTGAATTTCTTCTCTTTTATCATTTCTCTTGCCATTCTTAATGTCACGAGAATGGTTTAGTTGCTTTGTTGGATTAAGATTGGGATTGATATTCTCTTTGTCAGGATGTATGACAACACTACTCATTACTAACGTAGAGAACATGTAAATCACAAAGAAGCCCAGCAAATAAAATAATATTAACTGCTAGCATAAAAGACATGTGAATGGGAATGCATTTAGTGCAATCTTTCCTTATGGCTTGGATTCTCTTCTTTGGGCCTCCAGAACCGAGCCGCAAGTTCTCGATATTTTTGAGCTTTCTTTTCCGTATGCGCCATCCAATGATTGTGTCTTTTTCTCTATATTTGCGGAGGTCACTTCTTAGTTTATTGATTTGAAATTATTGTTCTTCCAATCTAACTTTTTATGTCTTACATTCACTAGATAAGCCAAGAATCTCATTTGCTAAGTGTTGTGAATAATGTCTTTCTCTTTCTTGCATGTAAGAAATTGACTTGCAATATCCTAGTAAGCCTGTGGTGCCATCACCTGCAAAACGTAAGAGAGTTGTGGGATTTGAAAAGGGAGGATGTGAAGCAGCACGGGGGTCAATAGGATAGATGGAGCCATCATACCAAAGGTCTATGTGTTGCTTCCTTGACAACCTCATATGATCTTTAACATCTGATGAGAGCAATAGTTGTCCACTTCTGCGTTTTTGAATGGGCGCATACGCACTATCTAGATCAATGTGCAGATGGTACTTCCTCTTAATGCTTTCATGATTAGACTCTTCAATAGAATGAGTGTATACATGGTTGTTCTGCATTGGATTGTTCTAGGAATGAGTAAGTATATCATATGATGTAGAGTGAAAGAATATGACTGGCTATGGTGAGAGAAGGCTTGTATTTGTCTTTTGAAATTGGAGATGAAGGTTCTGATTCCCTCCAAACTATTTTGTATGGCTTGAAGCAGGCACCCAAAGCATGGTCAAACAACATTGGGGAATATCTTGTTACCCTATAAAGGAAGCCATATTGATGGATTTTTCCTCTTGTATAATCTTCTTTAGGCTACTAATGAAAAAAATATAGGTTACTTTAAGTTAACTTACGATGTCAAAGTTGAGAGAAGAAGCAGTGGATCATTTATGAGCCTTCACCTTCTCTTATTTTTTTACTTCACTACATTTTCCATATACAATTAATCTATTAGGATAACCCCTATTTTATCTAAGGACCTTTCCTAAACCGCTCTACTTTTATACCTCTTACACCTATATTTCTAGATTTGATGAAGCTAAGTTCATAAATTCCATCTACATGGTCTTATTAATGGTTCCACTTTCAAACACGAATACATTTTAGGCATCATCTTTTATTTTTTCATTAAAAACATATTAACCTATCCATATTAGATGAATTAATTATTTTTGTATGCATCAAATTTTTAAAAAAAAACGTAAACCGGTTATTCATACGTTAACAAGTCTACTCTTTAAAACTATTACAACTATTTATACTTAGTTTTAAATTTTTGATTATATTCTTATCCAACCTAAGTTTATTCTGCATTGATAAAATTTCCATAAACTAAATTTAATCCATGTTTGTATACTTATGTATATAGTTTAGGAAAGAAAACTAGATATTGGTAGAAATTTAGATCTTATTTTTGAACAAAAGTTAATTTAATAATGTTAGTTCAAAACATCAAATACTTGAACAAATTATAGACTTTAATATATTTATATAGTTACTTTTAAAAAAAATTAGTGTAATATATAATAAGAAACAAACCTAATGGAGGATATAGAGATAAACCATAATTTACAAATATAACTAGAAATAGACTACATTTTAGGACATGGGTTTCTTGTTATTTTGTGTAATGCAATGAGTTTCTGATCCAATGCATCACGGCTAGGCTTGAATTGTGGCTACAAATGTGAATGCAATGCATGAAGCTTTGGCATGGGTTAGTCCCCAATAATATGCATAAGAAATTTTGATCCCATAAATTACAGTAGAAGGGGAGATCCTCCCTAGAAAACTGTTAGTATCCACATGATTAAAGCTCATGTATGGTGGGTGGAACATGTCCATGATGTGAGTGTAGGAAAGGAACTTGTGCAAAAAGAAATGGAAATTCAGGTTCAAGCCATGGACATGGTGCCCCTTTGAGAGAGAGAGAGAGAGAGAGAGACATATGAAGAAACAAAGCGAGATGTGATAGCCAACAATTGAGAGAGACTACACATCACAATGATGTTTGTACTGTGAGAAAAATTCCACCATGTATAAGAGACATAGGGAGATGTGATAGCCAACAATTGAGAGAGATTATAGATCACAATAATGTTTGTACTATGATAATAGCTCCACCATATATAACAATAATGATTGTATTATGATAATAATTCCACCATATAAAATGATTATATAGGCATGAAGGCCTTATCTTATATTCTTTTATTAAGGGGTTGTTCACACACCACTTGAAAATTACTAGACTCCGAAATATCCAACAAACCCCCCTTCAGAGTGAACTGCCAGCTAAGAGTGATACATAACCTTCAATATGATGATTTGGGCTCTTAGATTGCAATCATGTAATACAAAAGCACACAATGATGCCAACACATGAAATTCTCATGTTAGGCCCAATTGTGTACATTAGTCTATTTATAGACAACCCTCTCTCTCTAAGTAGGGAAAGTAAGATAAAAAGAAGCCAATCCTTTTATAGAAGGCTTATAAAAAAGATATCCAAATATTGAGATGTTGAGAGACATCCCTAGCATATAACCCATAAATCATACATAATTAGAAGATGATGTTGGAAGTCTGAAAAACTCACCACATTGCTGAAATGTTTATGAAGATCATCCTTTGATGTCATTGCCAAGCGATTGACACTTGGACTATCATTTTGAGGCTCAAGCGCCAAGGGAGAGTACCTCTTAATGCTCGACTTGGAAGCTATAATGAAGGACTTTGTTGTTGATGTGGCATGGTCGATTTAATGCAGAAGGATTTCTTGTGGAAAAGCTCCAAAAACTTATCGGTGTGCAAGGTCTTCAATTTGATGATTTTCTCAACATTTGAGATAAGACCCAAATTCTTGATAGGGTAAAAGCTATAATTGGGCCAACATTTGAGAAAAGCGCCAAATTCTTGAATGTGTAGAGGCTGTACTTAGGCCAACTTTACCCTAATTTTTGAAAAGCTACAATTTCTTGTGGCTTTAAAAGCTTAAATTTGTTGGTTTTTTTCATACTTGAGAAAAGCGTCAAATTGATGATTATGCAATCCCCCCCCTTAAAAGCATATGCAAAAATGTAGTGTAGTTTGGAGGAAGCGATTAACGCAACAAATGAAGGGGGTGGATATATATGGGAATATCAACTCACAAATCAATGATTTGGAACTTGAGAACTTCAAAAAACTAAAGGTGATTAGGGTTAATCACTCGATTAGTAAAGGAAATCGATGATTGCTTGGTTTTCATCACCCACTTGATGGTTTGCCTTTAAACTTGAAATTTAGTTAGCTTGTATCACCAATTAGAAGACCCTAAGAGCAATTGTTCAATTTTACATGTAGCCCTTAATGCTATAAATTATGTTCTTCCACGAGTTTATGATGTGTTTTCACCACATTTTATTTGAGTTGGGATAAGCCCCTCGAGGTCAGGTAGCTCTATGTTATCTTCAAAAAACACTAAAAAGCTCAAAGAATGATTCTCTATAGAGGGAGAACAAAGAAAAACATTGCCAGGGGGTGCCTAGACAAAGAGGAAAAAAGGGTTTTTACTAATGAAAGGTGATTAATGGGAGTATCATGGATCAAGGCTCTGATACTATATTTGTGCTTGCATGATTAGAGCTCATGTTATGGTGGGTGGAAGGTGCCAATGATGTGAGTGTAGGAGTAGAACTTGTGCAAAGAGAGATGGAGGTTCAAGCCATCAAGATAGTACTTTTAGAGAGAGGCATAGAGAGAGAGTAAGAGGGAGAGGGAGAGAAAGATGTGATAGCTAATAATAGAGACATATTGCATAACGCAACAATGATAATACTTTCACCATGTACAATGATTTATATAAGCACCAAAGTCCCATCTTATGTTCTCTTATTAAGAGGGTGTTCACACACCAGTGGGTGGACACTTAACTAGACTTTAAAATATCCAAAGAAAAATGTGCCTTTTGTCTCTACGTATGTAAGGGCATGAACAAATAAAAAGAGGAAGGATATTGGGTATATTCGTGGGGGCTGCACAATTAAGAAACCCTATGTATCACACCCTATGTATCACGTGTGTTCAAGCGGTATTTAAAAAACCCCTCACCTTTGATTTTTTCATGAATAAAATGGTCCCTTTTTCTCTATGCACTTGTAAGCTTTTTTCAAAATCGATTTTTAAAAAAACCCAAATGTAAATATATTGATGTGAATTTACCTTAACATTTGGAATTAAAAAACCCTTTTCGACGATGAACTCACATGCTATACTTACATATTTTTAGGTGAGAGACTGTGCAATGCAACAATGATTGTATTATGAGAACTGAGCTATGATAATATAGTCACCATGTACAATGCTTTCTATAGGCACCACGGCGCCACCTTATGTTCTCTTATTTAAGAGGGTGTTCACACACTTACTAGACTTCAAAATATCCAAAGAAAAATGTGCCTTTTTTCTCAACGTGTGTAAGGGCTTGAACAAATAAAAAGAGGAAGGAAATTCGGTATGTCTCACCTACTATCACATCCACTCTCTTTGTGTCTCAACAAACCCAATAAAAAAAGATCCATCGTAAGCCAAAATTCACACCCATGTAGTCTAAACTCTAATATGTTAGCTTTGCGGCAGCAAGCTAAGACTTTGAAGGTTTCCTTGCCCTTCCAAGATAGGATTTAATTCCTTGGGAAGAAGAGTATAAGAAAATATAATCTCAGGTGGAATACTTATCACCCACTACCATGCCTTCCCCTCTCTCTCACACACACTCTAGTCTCCCCCCATCTCTCTCTCTCTCACACACACACACTCTAGTCTCCCCCCATCTCTCTCTCTCTCTCTCTCTCTCTTTCTCATGAATTGCATGACGTGAGAAAATCTTAAAACAAGCCTTTGGTCTGTGTGTGTGTAAAGGCACACACTTAGAGAGCTTAGGTTTGTTTCACCCCTACTAGCACATAGACCCCACCTCTCTCTCTCACCCCTACTAACACATCTCTCTCTCTAAGATTCATAAGAGAAAAGGAAGGCGAGTCACAAATAACTCTCTCTCTCTAAAAGATTCATTTGAGAACAGGCACATTCACACCCGTGTCACATGTGGTCCCAACTTCCACGTCTCCTTCAACTTCGAGTCCTGCGTGGCACGTATGGCCGGCACGTCCGTGGCACGTATGGCCGGCACATCCGTGGCACGTAGACTACAGCGAGCGTCAGGATACAACATAAATCACAAGGTCTTGGCAGGAGACTACGTCAATCACTGTGACGTCCTACTTGACATTACAAATTTGAATGTTTCTCAACGTGTGTAAGGGCTTGAACAAATAAAAAGAGGAAGGAAATTGGGTATGTCTCACCTACTATCACATCCACTCTCTTTGTGTCTCAACAAACCCAATAAAAAAAGATCCATTGTAAGCCAGAATTCACACCCATGTAGTCTAAACTCTAATATGTTAGCTTTGCAGCAGCAAGCTAAGACTTTGAAGGTTTCCTTGCCCTTCCAAGATAGGATTTAATTCCTTGGGAAGAAGAGTATAAGAAAATATAATCTCAGGTGGAATACTTATCACCCACTACCATGCCTTCCCCTCTCTCTCACACACACTCTAGTCTCCCCCCATCTGTCTCTCTCTCTCACACACACACTCTAGTCTCCCCCCATCTCTCTCTCTCTCTCTCTCTTTCTCATGAATTGCATGACGTGAGAAAATCTTAAAACAAGCCTTTGGTCTGTGTGTGTGTAAAGGCACACACTTAGAGAGCTTAGGTTTGTTTCACCCCTACTAGCACATAGACCCCCCCTCTCTCTCTCACCCCTACTAACACATCTCTCTCTCTAAGATTCATAAGAGAAAAGGAAGGCGAGTCACAAATAACTCTCTCTCTCTAAAAGATTCATTTGAGAACAGGAAGGCGAGTCACATTCACACCCGTGTCACATGTGGTCCCAACTTCCACGTCTCCTTCAACTTCGAGTCCTGCGTGGCACGTATGGCCGGCACGTCCGTGGCACGTAGACTACAGCGAGCGTCAGGATACAACATAAATCACAAGGTCTTGGCAGGAGACTACGTCCAATCACTGTGACGTCCTCCCTTCCGGCAGATCAGATAGCGGGAACGTCGACCGGGTCTGTGGAAGCGGGACTCTTTCTTAGAGCGGATAGGACTGGTTCCTTGGAGAGCGGATGATAAGACTCGTTCTTTCCAGCCAGCGGCGTCGTGCAGCATATAAATACGACGTCAGGCGCATGAGGATCGGCGTAGCCTATTCTTCTGATCATCTATCTCCAATATCACAGCTTTCGCTCCTCATCATCTCCAATATCCCAGCGCGCTCACAGTCCGCAAGCCACAGCTATGGCAGCAGCTAGCAGCTTGCTGCTTCTACTGGCGGTGATGCTCATGTCTCCGCTCATATTAGAAGTGAGGGCCGCGGATGAAGACCCTCTGCAGGACTTCTGTGTGGCGGATAACACCAGCATGATCACCCTCAACGGGTTCGCCTGCAAGCCGGCCAATGAGGTGCAGGACGCCGACTTCAAGTTCACGATGCTTGAGCATCGCGCCAAACCTATCAAAGGGCTGGGCGTGTCCGTCAACCTGGCCAGTGCAGCCAACTTCTTTGCTCTCAACACGCAGGGCCTGTCCATCGCCCGCATCGACTTCGACCCCAAGGGATTAAACCCGCCCCACGTTCATCCCCGCGCCACCGAGGTGCTCTTCCTGGCCGAGGGCACGCTCAAGGTGGGCTTCGTCACCGCCACGCCCAACAATACCCTCTTTGAGCAGACCCTCTCCCCCGGCGATCTCTTTGTCTTCCCTCGCGGCCTTGTGCACTTCCAGCTCAACCCCGACAAGCACCAATCCGCCCTCGCCATCTCCGCCCTCAATAGCCAGAACCCGGGCACCTCGCAACTCGCCGCCGCTCTCTTCGACGCCTACCCACCCCTCCCCGAGGAGGTGCTAGAGATAGCCTTCGGCATCAACAAGGATGAGGTGGAAAGCCTCATTGCCAGCGTCGGCAAAACCCTTTCTTAGCTTGATTAGACGCCGCCAACTTATACACGCACACTCTCGTGACTAAACTAGTTCTCTCTCGTGAATATTTCTTTTGAAATAATGACACTGTTTTCTTATCTCACGTGATTATTGACCCCCAAAAAAAAAACTACATGGGCCATGGCCTCACAAAATTTTATGCCCATTGTGTGACTAGGTTTTAAAAACTTGATTATCACATTTTTAGAATATAACTATACCTTCACAACTTATACACACTCATAGGTTTATGAGAAAGAGATATAGATATTGAGAGAGAGAGAGAGAGAGAGAGAGAGAGAGAGAGAGAGAGAGAATGTGTTCTTCATAATCAATCAAGATGATTGAGATCTAGATTGAGATTCAAATCAAGACTTTGAGTGAGATCAAGGTCAAGATTGAGGTTGAGACAAACATTGTGCTTGGTTATATTGCTTGGGAAATTTCATTTTAAGTCCCTACAGAGGCTAGAATGTGCAAAATTATTATATTTGAGTCTCTGCAAGACGAGAGTGCAAGTGTGAGAGTGAGTGTGTTATAATAATTCTCTAAGATTAAAATTGTGATAAGCTCTCTACCTACTACTACTACAGAGGTTAAAAGAGTCTCTACAGAGATGCGAGTGCAATGCGAGTGATGGATCGCGGGTGGTCGGATGGATCAAGCTTCTTTTAGAGTAATACATGTCATTAAGAAGAAAACATAAGTTGTTGATAATGCACAAACTATGAATGGGAGGTATAATTGGATATCTTACCCTTATAATGATATGCCTCATTTTTGGGATACTCCCCAATGGGATAATCCAACCACCAAGGGCAATATTCCTTCGACTCCCAATCACTAAACCCATGATCTTGCATCTAAGAGGGAAAAATGCATCCCTTCCTAGAAGAATCTATCCACTCCTGCACAAAATCTGGCATATCCTCAATAGAGTGCTCATCATGTAGCTTCACTCATTAGGAGACATTTGAACATATTTTGGGACTTTTTCTAATGAAAGTAATTAGCAACGGACCAATAGGAATAGAGGATTGTGCACATTTGGTCTCCTTTGAATATAGGGAGGGAGACTAGGCTGTAGGGAGGGAGACTAGGCTTTTAGTACTAATAATTACACTTGTCCCTTTAAAAAAGTAGGGGGTTTAGGGTAGATATGGTCCCACCATTTTCGTGGCTCAAAAAATCCTTAAAATTTTGAAATTTTGAGATCCCCCAAAACTCACTTTCCCCTCCAAAAACCCATCTCAAATTTCATTGTAGTCAAAAATTTCATTTTCAAGTCCGCTTTCCCTCTTGAACGTCCAAATCAAACTCTTCCTCCCTTCCTCTTCCATCTCTATCTTATTTGCCCAACCCTAATAAAACCATTAAAGCCCGAAACCCTAAACTTTCTCCTTCATCTTAATCTCCCTCCCTTCTCGGAGCTCCATCTCTTTCATCTTCAAGGCTCCCATAAAACCCTAGTTTGCACTTCATCTTTGATCTCTTTCTTTTTTACTCTAACCCTAGTTTACACATCATCTTTGATCTCTTTCCTTTTTACTCTAACCCTAACCTTTCTACTCTAGCTTCCAAGAAGATATGGGCGCACCAAGAAGACGAGATCGAGGAGATATCCCTGCACAACAAGAAGGACGATGATGGTGCTTGGGTGGGAGAGGCATTTCGTAAGATCGCTTGTGTTTATCTATAGACTATGGCAATTGGGCCTCACCGAGCTCGATGACAAAATGTACTGGAGCACCATTGGAAAGGACGTTTATAAGGCTTCAAGAAGGCAAGCAATGGAAAACTAGTGGCCATGGTACAACATGTTTACATAGCACGAGATATCCATCTTCGCCAACAAACTCGATTTCCATGCAATCGTAATAAGTATCACGGGTAGAAAGGGGTATGTGAGATTTTATGACAGAGATGTTTCAATCTAAGTGAACTTATTTCTTGTTTGCAGATATTTTTCCTTCAAACATGGTAGAGGAGCAGCCATTGGAAAGCCTTTTACTGGAACATTTCAAGTATTGCATGCAAACACTGGTGAGGCAATGTTTTCTTGTAGGTCATTTTGGAGGTCATTCGTAGGACCTTTTAGTAGAGAGAGAAAAAGGAGAACATCCAATCAAGAAGAAGGCAATGTTACGTTGAAAAATAGGTCATTTCTTTTTTCTAAATCCAAAAACTCTTCTTTTTCACCTGAAAATATACTCTACTTACACTTCATAGTCACTTTTCACACCCGAATGCATTAAACACACCTACACTTTTGTAGGGAGGAAAACTTCTATTTGTATTCAAGTATTAAATACACATCTTTGAAAAGGAGGAAAAATTTTCTCCTTCTCAAACTTCCTCTTGGGCTTAAACAATATCTCACGCTCTTTTCATTTCCTCTACCTTCTACTGCACTCCATTTTCTGAAGCTTCAGCCTTTTGTATGCCATTTCTTCTTGAAAAGATGGGTAGCAAATCTCATTTTATATCATCATGATTTTGCTCCATTAATGCCATCATAGATGATTCAATTCCTAGGGCAAGGAGAGTAAGATCATCACTGTTTGCTATACTTATATCCAACTCTCTCAATGCGCGAAATCAATGGACTGAAGTGCTAATCACCAAGGGCACATGGGTCCTTATGCAGTCAAGGAAGAGAAGAAAGACAAGCAACAAGAATACATTTAGGGCGTCATAGAAAGGAAGAGTGAAAGACTTCAAGATAGAGGTTGGAAGGAAAACCATCAAGGAAGTCCTAGTGCAGCATATATATATATATGCATAATGAGCTTGTGCTTGAGAATCTAGATGACATAAAATTGCCCTCGCATAGACCAAACTATAAATTAATCTATCCCTTGTCAATCTTTCATTTTCTCATAATGGTCTAATGAACTATGTAAATTGTCTATGTCTATGGTTGATGTGTACCCCTCATCATATGAGGAGTGGGAGCTAGTTCAGTGCAGCATTAGAATTATGAATGTGGTTCACGCACACATTGGTTGGCTACAGTATGAGGGAAGGAGAAACAAAAGCCTCGTAGATGCAGGAATCTTTTTCTATGATCATTTCTACCGTCTGCTAAACAAGAAACACATGAATCGTGGCCGCTCGGAAGAGCTACCTTTGGAAGAAGCTAAGTGGAACTACATGGATTGGCCTATCCCAGACCCCTCAGTAATGGAGTCAGCAAAGAGCCAGCTCTTCAAGGATGTGCAACGCTCTCTACGAGGGAGCATTCCAACTCGTGTAGTAAAAATTATTGTTTACCTACCAATTATTGTGTTCGTGGAGCTTTTTAGCTTATTTCAGGTGAAGATAGTGAGAACCATGCTGATCTGCAAAGATTTGGACACATTCCTCTTAGCAAGACTTCTTGATGAGGGATGGCCGAGTAAAGTTTTTGATGATATCCATTGTAACATTGCACTGGAGACAGTAGTTGCGAAGTACATGATTGCAACTCAAACTTTTATCTTGTCCTTCTGGTATGGCAGGTCCCATTACATCAATGGAGAGTTGGTACCAATGGATCAGGAAGCCGCAAGTGCAATGGATGACAAAGTCATAGACATTGAAGTGATTGATGAGGCTTCAACACTGGTGACAATTGTTTCTATATGAAAGAAATGCAATTTACAACAACAGCTAAGGAAGGATATTGTCGAAGAATCCTCGCAAGACACACCGGCACACTTTAATTTCATTCACAATGGTAGAAAGATCCTCCTTAGAACGGAGCGACTAATACAATGTAAAGAATTGGGTAACAGAGTCAAAATCATTCCTACTCTACAATCCCCACTCCAATGTACCCTTCTGACATAATTAATCAAGTGTATCTTGTTAATGTCACTCCTACTTGACATTACAAATTTGAATGTTTCTCAACGTGTGTAAGGGCTTGAACAAATAAAAAGAGGAAGGAAATTGGGTATGTCTCACCTACTATCACATCCACTCTCTTTGTGTCTCAACAAACCCAATAAAAAAAGATCCATTGTAAGCCAGAATTCACACCCATGTAGTCTAAACTCTAATATGTTAGCTTTGCAGCAGCAAGCTAAGACTTTGAAGGTTTCCTTGCCCTTCCAAGATAGGATTTAATTCCTTGGGAAGAAGAGTATAAGAAAATATAATCTCAGGTGGAATACTTATCACCCACTACCATGCCTTCCCCTCTCTCTCACACACACTCTAGTCTCCCCCCATCTGTCTCTCTCTCTCACACACACACTCTAGTCTCCCCCCATCTCTCTCTCTCTCTCTCTCTTTCTCATGAATTGCATGACGTGAGAAAATCTTAAAACAAGCCTTTGGTCTGTGTGTGTGTAAAGGCACACACTTAGAGAGCTTAGGTTTGTTTCACCCCTACTAGCACATAGACCCCCCCTCTCTCTCTCACCCCTACTAACACATCTCTCTCTCTAAGATTCATAAGAGAAAAGGAAGGCGAGTCACAAATAACTCTCTCTCTCTAAAAGATTCATTTGAGAACAGGAAGGCGAGTCACATTCACACCCGTGTCACATGTGGTCCCAACTTCCACGTCTCCTTCAACTTCGAGTCCTGCGTGGCACGTATGGCCGGCACGTCCGTGGCACGTAGACTACAGCGAGCGTCAGGATACAACATAAATCACAAGGTCTTGGCAGGAGACTACGTCCAATCACTGTGACGTCCTCCCTTCCGGCAGATCAGATAGCGGGAACGTCGACCGGGTCTGTGGAAGCGGGACTCTTTCTTAGAGCGGATAGGACTGGTTCCTTGGAGAGCGGATGATAAGACTCGTTCTTTCCAGCCAGCGGCGTCGTGCAGCATATAAATACGACGTCAGGCGCATGAGGATCGGCGTAGCCTATTCTTCTGATCATCTATCTCCAATATCACAGCTTTCGCTCCTCATCATCTCCAATATCCCAGCGCGCTCACAGTCCGCAAGCCACAGCTATGGCAGCAGCTAGCAGCTTGCTGCTTCTACTGGCGGTGATGCTCATGTCTCCGCTCATATTAGAAGTGAGGGCCGCGGATGAAGACCCTCTGCAGGACTTCTGTGTGGCGGATAACACCAGCATGATCACCCTCAACGGGTTCGCCTGCAAGCCGGCCAATGAGGTGCAGGACGCCGACTTCAAGTTCACGATGCTTGAGCATCGCGCCAAACCTATCAAAGGGCTGGGCGTGTCCGTCAACCTGGCCAGTGCAGCCAACTTCTTTGCTCTCAACACGCAGGGCCTGTCCATCGCCCGCATCGACTTCGACCCCAAGGGATTAAACCCGCCCCACGTTCATCCCCGCGCCACCGAGGTGCTCTTCCTGGCCGAGGGCACGCTCAAGGTGGGCTTCGTCACCGCCACGCCCAACAATACCCTCTTTGAGCAGACCCTCTCCCCCGGCGATCTCTTTGTCTTCCCTCGCGGCCTTGTGCACTTCCAGCTCAACCCCGACAAGCACCAATCCGCCCTCGCCATCTCCGCCCTCAATAGCCAGAACCCGGGCACCTCGCAACTCGCCGCCGCTCTCTTCGACGCCTACCCACCCCTCCCCGAGGAGGTGCTAGAGATAGCCTTCGGCATCAACAAGGATGAGGTGGAAAGCCTCATTGCCAGCGTCGGCAAAACCCTTTCTTAGCTTGATTAGACGCCGCCAACTTATACACGCAACTCTCGTGAATAAACTAGTTCTCTCGTGAATATTTCTTTTGAAATAATGACAATGTTTTCTTATCTCACGTGATTATTGACCCCCAAAAAAAAAACTACATGGGCCATGGCCTCACAAAATTTTATGCCCATTGTGTGACTAGGTTTTAAAAACTTGATTATCACATTTTTAGAATATAACTATACCTTCACAACTTATACACACTCATAGGTTTATGAAAAAGAGAGATAGATATTGAGAGAGAGAGAGAGAGAATGTGTTCTTCATAATCAATCAAGATGATTGAGATCTAGATTGAGATTCAAATCAAGACTTTGAGTGAGATCAAGGTCAAGATTGAGGTTGAGACAAACATTGTGCTTGGTTATATTGCTTGGGAAATTTCATTTTAAGTCCCTACAGAGGCTAGAATGTGCAAAATTATTATATTTGAGTCTCTGCAAGACGAGAGTGCAAGTGTGAGAGTGAGTGTGTTATAATAATTCTCTAAGATTAAAATTGTGATAAGCTCTCTACCTACTACTAATACAGAGGTTAAAAGAGTCTCTACAGAGATGCGAGTGCAATGCGAGTGATGGATCGCGGGTGGTCGGATGGATCAAGCTTCTTTTAGAGTAATACATGTCATTAAGAAGAAAACATAAGTTGTTGATAATGCACAAACTATGAATGGGAGGTATAATTGGATATCTTACCCTTATAATGATATGCCTCATTTTTGGGATACTCCCCAATGGGATAATCCAACCACCAAGGGCAATATTCCTTCGACTCCCAATCACTAAACCCATGATCTTGCATCTAAGAGGGAAAAATGCATCCCTTCCTAGAAGAATCTATCCACTCCTGCACAAAATCTGGCATATCCTCAATAGAGTGCTCATCATGTAGCTTCACTCATTAGGAGACATTTAAACATATTTTGGGACTTTTTCTAATGAAAGTAATTAGCAACGGACCAATAGGAATAGAGGATTGTGCACATTTGGTCTCCTTTGAATATAGGGAGGGAGACTAGGCTGTAGGGAGGGGGACTAGGCTTTTAGTACTAATAATTACACTTGTCCCTTTAAAAAAGTAGGGGGTTTAGGGTAGATATGGTCCCATCATTTTCGTGGCTCAAAAAATCCTTAAAATTTTGAAATTTTGAGATCCCCCAAAACTCACTTTCCCCTCCAAAAACCCATCTCAAATTTCATTGTAGTCAAAAATTTCATTTTCAAGTCCGCTTTCCCTCTTGAACGTCCAAATCAAACTCTTCCTCCCTTCCTCTTCCATCTCTATCTTATTTGCCCAACCCTAATGAAACCATTAAAGCCCGAAACCCTAAACTTTCTCCTTCATCTTAATCTCCCTCCCTTCTCGGAGCTCCATCTCTTTCATCTTCAAGGCTCCCATAAAACCCTAGTTTGCACTTCATCTTTGATCTCTTTCTTTTTTACTCTAACCCTAGTTTACACATCATCTTTGATCTCTTTCCTTTTTACTCTAACCCTAACCTTTCTACTCTAGCTTCCAAGAAGATATGGGCGCACCAAGAAGACGAGATCGAGGAGATATCCCTGCACAACAAGAAGGACGATGATGGTGCTTGGGTGGGAGAGGCATTTCGTAAGATCGCTTGTGTTTATCTATAGACTATGGCAATTGGGCCTCACCGAGCTCGATGACAAAATGTAATGGAGCACCATTGGAAAGGTCGTTTATAAGGCTTCAAGAAGGCAAGCAATGGAAAACTAGTGGCCATGGTACAACATGTTTACATAGCACGAGATATCCATCTTCGCCAACAAACTCGATTTCCATGCAATCGTAATAAGTATCGCGGGTAGAAAGGGGTATGTGAGATTTTATGACAGAGATGTTTCAATCTAAGTGAACTTATTTCTTGTTTGCAGATATTTTTCCTTCAAACATGGTAGAGGAGCAGCCATTGGAAAGCCTTTTACTGAAACATTTCAAGTATTGCATGCAAACACTGGTGAGGCAATGTTTTCTTGTAGGTCATTTTGGAGGTCATTCGTAGGACCTTTTAGTAGAGAGAGAAAAAGGAGAACATCCAATCAAGAAGAAGGCAATGTTACGTTGAAAAATAGGTCATTTCTTTTTTCTAAATCCAAAAACTCTTCTTTTTCACCTGAAAATATACTCTACTTACACTTCATAGTCACTTTTCACACCCGAATGCATTAAACACACCTACACTTTTGTAGGGAGGAAAACTTCTATTTGTATTCAAGTATTAAATACACATCTTTGAAAAGGAGGAAAAATTTTCTCCTTCTCAAACTTCCTCTTGGGCTTAAACAATATCTCACGCTCTTTTCATTTCCTCTACCTTCTACTGCACTCCATTTTCTGAAGCTTCAGCCTTTTGTATGCCATTTCTTCTTGAAAAGATGGGTAGCAAATCTCATTTTATATCATCATGATTTTGCTCCATTAATGCCATCATAGATGATTCAATTCCTAGGGCAAGGAGAGTAAGATCATCACTGTTTGCTATACTTATATCCAACTCTCTCAATGCGCAAAATCAATGGACTGAAGTGCTAATCACCAAGGGCACATGGGTCCTTATGCAGTCAAGGAAGAGAAGAAAGAAAAGCAACAAGAATACATTTAGGGCGTCATAGAAAGGAAGAGTGAAAGACTTCAAGATAGAGGTTGGAAGGAAAACCATCAAGGAAGTCCTAGTGCAGCATATATATATATATGCATAATGAGCTTGTGCTTGAGAATCTAGATGACATAAAATTGCCCTCGCATAGACCAAACTATAAATTAATCTATCCCTTGTCAATCTTTCATTTTCTCATAATGGTCTAATGAACTATGTAAATTGTCTATGTCTATGGTTGATGTGTACCCCTCATCATATGAGGAGTGGGAGCTAGTTCAGTGCAGCATCA
>NC_141067.1:21424453-21519453 GCF_041138505.1 Cibotium barometz
CTTTGTCTCTCTCTCTCTCTCTCTTTCACGTGCATTGTTACAAATAGATTGAAAAAAGATTTGTTTTTAATATTCACAAACCCCACGTGTCAATTGTCAACATCACACGTGTCCATTATTACTACACACGTGGGCTCGTATAAAGATTTGTTTTTAATATTCACAAACCCCACGTGTCAATTGTCAACATCACACGTGTCCATTATTACTACACACGTGGGCTCGTATAAAGTTATTTAATCCTCATGCCACTATTAACGGTTCTCGTATTTGAGAGAGAGAGAGAGAGAGAGAGAGAGAGAGAGAGAGAGAGAGAGCATCCAGTGTTTTCAGGAACCCACAGATAGAGAGAGAATCTAGCGACAGACAGAGAGAGAATCTAGCAAAGATAGACAGAGAGAGAATCCAGCATCCACGCCCACGTAACCAGAAAGAAATGGCAACAGGTAAGTTTACTTGCTCCTCTCTCTCACTCACTTTCTCTCTCTCTCTCTCTCTCTCTCTCTCTCTCTCTCTCACACACACACACACACAGAGACATGCACGAACAGACAGACATAATCTATTTCTCTCTCTCTCTCTCTCTCTCTCTCTCTCTCTCGCACGCGCGCACACACACACACACACACACAAATCACCCACACACACATAGAGAGAACCATATACAACATAGACACACACATATAATACACTCACAAAGAGAGAGAGAGAGAGAGAGAGAGAGAGAGAGAGAGAAGTTTGTGCAGTTTGGTGCGATATGGCTCTTGTAAGGGTAATGGAGGTACTTTATCGTGCCAAATTGCACACACATACACACACATACATATACACTTATATCACATCCACAGATACACGCACACACACACACACACACACACACAAACACACAGAGAACCATATACAACACAGACACACACATAGAGTATACCCACACAACAAGAGAGAGAGAGAGAGAGAGAGAGAGAGAGAGAGAGAGAGAGAGAGAAGTTTGTGCAGTTTGGCACGATATGGCTCTTGTAAGGGTAATGGAGGTGCTTTATCGTGCAAAATTGCACACATACACACACATACATATACACTTATATCACATCCACAAACACACACACACACACATGCGCACACACACACACACACACCGACACACACAGAGAACCATATACATCACAGCAACACACATACAGTACACCCACAAGGACAGAGAATGAGAGAGAGAGAGAGAGAGAGAGAGAGAGAGAAGTTTGTGCAGTTTGGTGCGATATGGCTCTTGTAAGGGTAATGGAGTTGCTTTATCGCGCCAACTTGCACAAATATAAGAAGGGGTTTCTTCCTTTTCTAATTCATGCTAGTGTCTTACTTATTAGAACAACAGAAAAAGCTTAAGTGGGGAGTCACTACGCTGGATCTTGAGTTTAGTGCTGTAGCTAGGAGCAACATGCGGATAAAGTCTGCAAAGCTGTGATGAGCACAGAGAAAAGATCTATTGACTTCACCACTGTGATGACCCTGAGGTTATGGCAAGGATAGATGAGCCACAGCTTGTGAGAGAATAGACAGAAGATCAAGGGTTTCCAACTGTGGAGCCGGGAGAATCAAGTTGCCTCCTTTACTTTGTAAAGGATCATAGTAGTGATGAGGAACCCCATTCAGAAGACCAGATTATGGAGGCACATGAACACGAGAAAGCAGGTGTTCTTAGTCTGGTGTCCCTTTCTAAGCGACCTACTTGCCAGAGTCTCTCTGTTAAGAGGGATTTCGATTTCTCAACGGAGGCTAAGGAAGAGATGTCGAAGAGGAAGAAGCTGAAGGAGAAGGAGAAACGTCTTAGCACTGACATGAAGGAAAAGAAGGAGGAAATTTTTGAAAGCAATTATCTTGCTCTAATTGATGAGAAGCTTTTTGATTTTTTTTGTAACGCGGGAGCTACTAGACGACTTTCACATTATTGCTGAGATGTTTAACAAGCCTTTGCAAAGTAGAGTAAATTTTGGACCAGCATGCAGAGTACCTTGTCGAAACTTTTTGATTTTATTTGTAACGCGGGAGCTGCTGACGACTTTCACATTATTGCTGAGATGTTTAACAAGCCTTTGCAGGTAGAGTTAATTTTGGACCAGCATGTAGAGTACCCGTCGAAACACAGGGATGATTTCAAAAAATTAGTATCCAAAGGAAGGCTACTACTGTTAAACAATCAAGCTTCTGTGCACTTGCTAGATTGTGCATGAAGCAAGAAGGAAAACAGTTTTCTATACAAAAAGTACCAGGAACTCCCATCTTCCTACAAGCCTATTTGGTGTACCTTGCACTTAAGTTACTGCAGGCTGTTGTATAAGCCATTTGGATTCCTCTGCTACCTGCACTACCTCTGTAAAGAGCTTCCTGAAAGGGGTGAAGAACTACTTTATGAAGGTACTATTCAAGATGAAATTCCCCAAGAAGATAAGTTACCTTGTTAGGAGGTAGAACTTGAGGAAGAGATACAATTAGTACAAGAGGAAGAGGAAGAGGAGGCGAAGTCCATGGATATTTTTGCTCTTAAGACGTCAACAATATAGGTACTATTCAAGATGAAATTCCCCAAGAAGATAAGTTACCTTCTTAGGAGGCAGAACTTGAGGAAGAGATACAATTAGTACATGAGGAAGAGGAGGCGAAGTCCATGGATATTTTTGCTCTTAAGACGTCAACAATATAGAGACCTGTGGATGTAGATCTCTTCAAAGTGGGCCAGTGTGGTCTAGTATTGTCAGTGCTGCCAGAATTCGTTGTGGATAACAAACGTTATGTACTATTGTCTGTCATTCAGAATATTTTCAGTCTTAGGGAAGATTTTTCTTTATGTGCTATTGCCAATTTTCACGAAGAGGGTAGTTGTTTTGTCTCAGAAGATGATAGTGATGACTTAGCATTGGAGGAAAATTACAATAGTAAAGAGTGTCTGAGTATATGTTTGGGCAAAGCATAGAAGTTCAAAGATGATGGATTTTTGCGAGACGATAAAACCTTCATGGAGCTAGAGGCCAAATATGGCTTTGATAAGTTGAATGACTCCACAAAGGAGTGGATGAAGAGAGTAAGATAAGATACTAAAAGTTCTATTAACCTTTGGCAAGACCAACTATTCTCGTGAGACAGATGAGATTCAATTTCTCTCTCTATCTCTCTCTCTCTCTTGGTGTATATGTGTGTTGTGTGTCTATGTGTGTGTGAATGTGATATGTAGACTTATGTTTCCTTAATTATTTTGTTTTGCAGAGTACATTTGAAGTCAATGAAGAATTCTTGAAGTGGCATAAAAGGGAAAACCGTGGTGGAGACGCAGCTCTCTCTCACTACCTAAGTAAATTGTCTAAGGCAAAGATTATAATCTACCACAATGTCATGAGCCAGGAAGGGAGAGTTGCAAATTTTTTATTCAAGACATTGTCCATGTTCCTAGGTCCAATGATTATTCCTAAAAGTTATGAGAAGATTATTTTGATAGAGAAGTCTACTGTCTTAGAAATTTTTGGATGCTACCCTGGTTACGCTAGAGCAATTGAAGGGATTACTTTCATACATATGCTGCATTAGCATTGTCTCTAGGCATAGAGAACCCAGAGGAACTAGAAGAGTATGGCAAACAACGTTTGCTAAGGTATAAATGAAAGCCAAATTCACTGGAATTGCCAAAGTCATTAGAATGGAAAGATGCATTGTAAAAGACTTATGTGTTACATCTATCAATCCAACGATGATTAACAAAAATCTTTTGTTCTCTCCATTTGTTTTGTGCTTCTATGGCATTTGAGTTTTTAAATGCTTCAGAATGCTTCAATCTCTTCCTTCCCGTATGTCTAAGTATCTGCATCAGTTTGGATGACCTCAAGGTTTCTTTTTTATGTAGTTGTTGTAGTATCCTTCTATAGAACCATTGGAACACTTCTTGTAGTCTGTTTGCCTTACTTTTTCCACCACCATATTGTGTGTGCTTGAAATATGCATTTCGAGCCATATAGCGTGATTTCTTGAGTCCTTGTGTGTTCCAAATGCTAGGATCTCTGTACTTGTTGTTGATAAAGTAAGGCATGTGGTTATAGAGAATATGCTGCATAAGAAAACATAAAATGTAAGTTAGTATCGAGGGAGCCTAGGAAACAACAGTAAGCTAGAAACATACCATGTAGTGTGTAATGTTGGTGTCAATCCAAGCAGCTCTGAATACTTTTTTGAACGCTTGTAAGTTGTCTTGAAAGCTCTTTTTGTCTTACTAGGAGTATTTGAATTTCTCAAACATTTGGAACAGAGTATCAATTGAATGCCAAACATCTGCTTTGACATTCCTTGAAGACCTTCATGATGGTCTTTCACTGCATTATGAAGCTTTTTCCGCTGTTGGTATATTCGATTCGACTTGTATAGGTTGTTGTATATTGCTTTCCTAACTTTGTAGGTTTGTGTTGCTAATTATTCATTGGCTTGGAAAGAAATCTTCTCGCCTTAACACCTCCGATGGAGGGATTCATTGTTTTGCAAGAGCTCCAAGTCCATGAATATATTGTTGTGTTGTAGAATATGCTCCCACCTTCTCCCTTAAACTCTCCTACAATGTGGTATAAGTGACCAACATAGTGAAGCTATTATGTGTTTAATTCCTCCCTATGTCTCCAAAATTTTGTAGGTGTTGAAAGTAGCTCTGATTTAATGCCTTTGGCCTCAAGGAGGGATGACACTGACTTTTGAATGGCACTATAACCCTTACGACTAACTCCACTTGAATCCATGGCGGATTGAATATCCGGAGCTGAAACTGTATTGTTGGTTACAAATTCATCCACTATATCTCGTTGAACCACCTTGAATTTCTTCTCTTTTATCATTTCTCTTGCCATTCTTAATGTCACGAGAATGGTTTAGTTGCTTTGTTGGATTAAGATTGGGATTGATATTCTCTTTGTCAGGATGTATGACAACACTACTCATTACTAACGTAGAGAACATGTAAATCACAAAGAAGCCCAGCAAATAAAATAATATTAACTGCTAGCATAAAAGACATGTGAATGGGAATGCATTTAGTGCAATCTTTCCTTATGGCTTGGATTCTCTTCTTTGGGCCTCCAGAACCGAGCCGCAAGTTCTCGATATTTTTGAGCTTTCTTTTCCGTATGCGCCATCCAATGATTGTGTCTTTTTCTCTATATTTGCGGAGGTCACTTCTTAGTTTATTGATTTGAAATTATTGTTCTTCCAATCTAACTTTTTATGTCTTACATTCACTAGATAAGCCAAGAATCTCATTTGCTAAGTGTTGTGAATAATGTCTTTCTCTTTCTTGCATGTAAGAAATTGACTTGCAATATCCTAGTAAGCCTGTGGTGCCATCACCTGCAAAACGTAAGAGAGTTGTGGGATTTGAAAAGGGAGGATGTGAAGCAGCACGGGGGTCAATAGGATAGATGGAGCCATCATACCAAAGGTCTATGTGTTGCTTCCTTGACAACCTCATATGATCTTTAACATCTGATGAGAGCAATAGTTGTCCACTTCTGCGTTTTTGAATGGGCGCATACGCACTATCTAGATCAATGTGCAGATGGTACTTCCTCTTAATGCTTTCATGATTAGACTCTTCAATAGAATGAGTGTATACATGGTTGTTCTGCATTGGATTGTTCTAGGAATGAGTAAGTATATCATATGATGTAGAGTGAAAGAATATGACTGGCTATGGTGAGAGAAGGCTTGTATTTGTCTTTTGAAATTGGAGATGAAGGTTCTGATTCCCTCCAAACTATTTTGTATGGCTTGAAGCAGGCACCCAAAGCATGGTCAAACAACATTGGGGAATATCTTGTTACCCTATAAAGGAAGCCATATTGATGGATTTTTCCTCTTGTATAATCTTCTTTAGGCTACTAATGAAAAAAATATAGGTTACTTTAAGTTAACTTACGATGTCAAAGTTGAGAGAAGAAGCAGTGGATCATTTATGAGCCTTCACCTTCTCTTATTTTTTTACTTCACTACATTTTCCATATACAATTAATCTATTAGGATAACCCCTATTTTATCTAAGGACCTTTCCTAAACCGCTCTACTTTTATACCTCTTACACCTATATTTCTAGATTTGATGAAGCTAAGTTCATAAATTCCATCTACATGGTCTTATTAATGGTTCCACTTTCAAACACGAATACATTTTAGGCATCATCTTTTATTTTTTCATTAAAAACATATTAACCTATCCATATTAGATGAATTAATTATTTTTGTATGCATCAAATTTTTTAAAAAAACGTAAACCGGTTATTCATACGTTAACAAGTCTACTCTTTAAAACTATTACAACTATTTATACTTAGTTTTAAATTTTTGATTATATTCTTATCCAACCTAAGTTTATTCTGCATTGATAAAATTTCCATAAACTATCCAACCTAAGTTTATTCTGCATTGATAAAATTTCCATAAACTAAATTTAATCCATGTTTGTATACTTATGTATATAGTTTAGGAAAGAAAACTAGATATTGGTAGAAATTTAGATCTTATTTTTGAACAAAAGTTAATTTAATAATGTTAGTTCAAAACATCAAATACTTGAACAAATTATAGACTTTAATATATTTATATAGTTACTTTTAAAAAAAATTAGTGTAATATATAATAAGAAACAAACCTAATGGAGGATATAGAGATAAACCATAATTTACAAATATAACTAGAAATAGACTGCATTTTAGGACATGGGTTTCTTGTTATTTTGTGTAATGCAATGAGTTTCTGATCCAATGCATCACAGCTAGGCTTGAATTGTGGCTACAAATGCGAATGCAATGCATGAAGCTTTGGCATGGGTTAGTCCCCAATAATATGCATAAGAAATTTTGATCCCATAAATTACAGTAGAAGGGGAGATCCTCCGTAGAAAACTGTTAGTATCCACATGATTAAAGCTCATGTATGGTGGGTGGAACATGTCCATGATGTGAGTGTAGGAAAGGAACTTGTGCAAAAAGAAATGGAAATTCAGGTTCAAGCCATGGACATGGTGCCCCTTTGAGAGAGAGAGAGAGAGAGAGAGAGACATATGAAGAAACAAAGCGAGATGTGATAGCCAACAATTGAGAGAGACTACACATCACAATGATGTTTGTACTATGAGAAAAATTCCACCATGTATAAGAGACATAGGGAGATGTGATAGCCAACAATTGAGAGAGATTATAGATCACAATAATGTTTGTACTATGATAATAGCTCCACCATATATAACAATAATGATTGTATTATGATAATAATTCCACCATATAAAATGATTATATAGGCATGAAGACCTTATCTTATATTCTTTTATTAAGGGGTTGTTCACACACCACTTGAAAATTACTAGACTCAGAAATATCCAACAAACCCCCCTTCAGAGTGAAGTGTCAGCTAAGAGTGATACATAACCTTCAATATGATGATTTGGGCTCTTAGATTGCAATCATGTAATACAAAAGCACACAATGATGCCAACACATGAAATTCTCATGTTAGGCCCAATTGTGTACATTAGTCTATTTATAGACAACCCTCTCTCTCTAAGTAGGGAAAGTAAGATAAAAAGAAGCCAATCCTTTTATAGAAGGCTTATAAAAAAGATATCCAAATATTGAGATGTTGAGAGACATCCCTAGCATATAACCCATAAATCATACATAATTAGAAGATGATGTTGGAAGTCTGAAAAACTCACCACATTGCTGAAATGTCTATGAAGATCATCCTTTGATGTCATTGCCAAGCGATTGACACTTGGACTATCATTTTGAGGCTCAAGGGCCAAGGGAGAGTACCTCTTAATGCTCGACTTGGAAGCTATAATGAAGGACTTTGTTGTTGATGTGGCATGGTCGATTTAATGCAGAAGGATTTCTTGTGGAAAAGCTCCAAAAACTTATCGGTGTGCAAGGTCTTCAATTTGATGATTTTCTCAACATTTGAGATAAGACCCAAATTCTTGATAGGGTAAAAGCTATAATTGGGCCAACATTTGAGAAAAGCGCCAAATTCTTGAATGTGTAGAGGTTGTACTTAGGCCAACTTTACCCTAATTTTTGAAAAGCTACAATTTCTTGTGGCTTTAAAAGCTTAAATTTGTTGGTTTTTTTCATACTTGAGAAAAGCGTCAAATTGATGATTATGCAATCCCCCCCCTTAAAAGCATATGCAAAAATGTAGTGTAGTTTGGAGGAAGAGATTAACGCAACAAATGAAGGGGGTGGATATATATGGGAATATCAACTCACAAATCAATGATTTGGAACTTGAGAACTTCAAAAAACTAAAGGTGATTAGGGTTAATCACTCGATTAGTAAAGGAAATCGATGATTGCTTGGTTTTCATCACCCACTTGATGGTTTGCCTTTAAACTTGAAATTTAGTTAGCTTGTATCACCAATTAGAAGACCCTAAGAGCAATTGTTCAATTTTACATGTAGCCCTTAATGCTATAAATTATGTTTTTCCACGAGTTTATGATGTGTTTTCACCACATTTTCTTTGAGTTGGGATAAGCTCCTCGAGGTCAGGTAGCTCTATGTTATCTTCAAAACACACTAAAAATCTCAAAGAATGATTCTCTATAGAGGGAGAACAAAGAAAAACATTGCCAGGGGGTGCCTAGACAAAGAGGAAAAAAGGGTTTTTACTAATGAAAGGTGATTAATGGGAGTATCATAGATCAAGGCTCTGATACTATATTTGTGTTTGCATGATTAGAGCTCATGTTATGGTGGGTGGAAGGTGCTAATGATGTGAGTAGAACTTGTGCAAAGAGAGATGGAGGTTCAAGCCATCAAGATAGTACTTTTAGAGAGAGGCATAGAGAGAGAGTACGAGGGAGAGGGAGAGAAAGATGTGATAGCTAATAATAGAGACATATTGCATAACGCAACAATGATAATACTTTCACCATGTACAATGATTTGTATAAGCACCAAAGTCCCATCTTATGTTCTCTTATTAAGAGGGTGTTCACACACCAGTGGGTGGACACTTAACTAGACTTTAAAATATCCAAAGAAAAATGTGCCTTTTGTCTCTACGTATGTAAGGGCATGAACAAAAAAAAAGAGGAAGGATATTGGGTATGTTCGTGGGGGCTGCACAATTAAGAAACCCTATGTATCACAGCCTATGTATCACGTGTGTTTAAGCGGTATTTAAAAAACCCCTCACCTTTGATTTTTTCATGAATAAAATGGCCCCTTTTTCTCTATGCACTTGTAAGTTTTTTTCAAAATCGATTTTTAAAAAAACCCAAATGTAAATATATTGATGTGAATTTACCTTAACATTTGGAATTAAAAAACCCTTTTCGACGATGAACTCACATGCTATACTTACATATTTTTAGGTGAGAAACTGTGCAATGCAACAATGATTGTATTATGAGAACTGAGCTATGATAATATTGTCACCATGTACAATGCTTTCTATAGGCACCAAGGCGCCATCTTATGTTCTCTTATTTAAGAGGGTGTTCACACACTTACTAGACTTCAAAATATCCAAAGAAAAATGTGCCTTTTTTCTCAACGTGTGTAAGGGCTTGAACAAATAAAAAGAGGAAGGAAATTGGGTATGTCTCACCTACTATCCCATCCACTCTCTTTGTGTCTCAACAAACCCAATAAAAAAAGATCCATCCTAAGCCAGAATTCACACCCATGTAGTCTAAACTCTAATATGTTAGCTTTGCAGCAGCAAGCTAAGACTTTGAAGGTTTCCTTGCCCTTCCAAGATAGGATTTAATTCCTTGGGAAGAAGAGAATAAGAAAATATAATCTCAGGTGGAATACTTATCACCCACTACCATGCCTTCCCCTCTCTCTCACACACACTCTAGTCTCCCCCCATCTCTCTCTCTCTCACACACACACACTCTAGTCTCCCCCCATCTCTCTCTCTCTCTCTCTCTCTTTCTCATGAATTGCATGACGTGAGAAAATCTTAAAACAAGCCTTTGGTCTGTGTGTGTGTAAAGGCATACACTTAGAGAGCTTAGGTTTGTTTCACCCCTACTAGCACATAGACCCCCCCTCTCTCTCTCACCCCTATATTTCTAGATTTTATGAAGCTAAGTTCATAAATTCCATCTACATGGTCTTATTAATGGTTCCACTTTCAAACACGAATACATTTTAGGCATCATCTTTTATTTTTTTATTAAAAACATATTAACCTTTCCATATTAGATGAAGTAATTATTTTTGTATGCATCAAATTTTTAAAAAAAAACGTAAACCGGTTATTCATACGTTAACAAGTCTACTCTTTAAAACTATTACAACTATTTATACTTAGTTTTAAATTTTTGATTATATTCTTATCCAACCTAAGTTTATTCTGCATTGATAAAATTTCCATAAACTAAATTTAATCCATGTTTGTATACTTATGTATATAGTTTAGGAAAGAAAACTAGATATTGGTAGAAATTTAGATCTTATTTTTGAACAAAAGTTAATTTAATAATGTTAGTTCAAAACATCAAATACTTGAACAAATTATAGACTTTAATATATTTATATAGTTACTTTTAAAAAAAATTAGTGTAATATATAATAAGAAACAAACCTAATGGAGGATATAGAGATAAACCATAATTTACAAATATAACTAGAAATAGACTGCATTTTAGGACATGGGTTTCTTGTTATTTTGTGTAATGCAATGAGTTTCTGATCCAATGCATCACAGCTAGGCTTGAATTGTGGCTACAAATGCGAATGCAATGCATGAAGCTTTGGCATGGGTTAGTCCCCAATAATATGCATAAGAAATTTTGATCCCATAAATTACAGTAGAAGGGGAGATCCTCCGTAGAAAACTGTTAGTATCCACATGATTAAAGCTCAAGTATGGTGGGTGGAACATGTCCATGATGTGAGTGTAGGAAAGGAACTTGTGCAAAAAGAAATGGAAATTCAGGTTCAAGCCATGGACATGGTGCCCCTTTGAGAGAGAGATATGAAGAAACAAAGCGAGATGTGATAGCCAACAATTGAGAGAGACTGCACATCACAATGATGTTTGTACTATGAGAAAAATTCCACCATGTATAAGAGACATAGGGAGATGTGATAGCCAACAATTGAGAGAGATTATAGATCACAATAATGTTTGTACTATGATAATAGCTCCACCATATATAACAATAATGATTGTATTATGATAATAATTCCACCATATAAATTGATTATATAGGCATGAAGGCCTTATCTTATATTCTTTTATTAAGGGGTTGTTCACACACCACTTGAAAATTACTAGACTCCGAAATATCCAACAAACCCCCCTTCAGAGTGAAGTGTCAGCTAAGAATGATACAAAACCTTCAATATGATGATTTGGGCTCTTAGATTGCAATCATGTAATACAAAAGCACACAATGATGCCAACACATGAAATTCTCATGTTAGGCCCAATTGTGTACATTAGTCTATTTATAGACAACCCTCTCTCTCTAAGTAGGGAAAGTAAGATAAAAAGAAGCCAATCCTTTTATAGAAGGCTTATAAAAAAGATATCCAAATATTGAGATGTTGAGAGACATCCCTAGCATATAACCCATAAATCATACATAATTAGAAGATGATGTTGGAAGTCTGAAAAACTCACCACATTGCTGAAATGTCTATGAAGATCATCCTTTGATGTCATTGCCAAGCGATTGACACTTGGACTATCATTTTGAGGCTCAAGCGCCAAGGGAGAGTACCTCTTAATGCTCGACTTGGAAGCTATAATGAAGGACTTTGTTGTTGATGTGGCATGGTCGATTTAATGCAGAAGGATTTCTTGTGGAAAAGCTCCAAAAACTTATCGGTGTGCAAGGTCTTCAATTTGATGATTTTCTCAACATTTGAGATAAGACCCAAATTCTTGATAGGGTAAAAGCTATAATTGGGCCAACATTTGAGAAAAGCGCCAAATTCTTGAATGTGTAGAGGCTGTACTTAGGCCAACTTTACCCTAATTTTTGAAAAGCTACAATTTCTTGTGGCTTTAAAAGCTTAAATTTGTTGGTTTTTTTCATACTTGAGAAAAGCGTCAAATTGATGATTATGCAATCCCCCCCCTTAAAAGCATATGCAAAAATGTAGTGTAGTTTGGAGGAAGCGATTAACGCAACAAATGAAGGGGGTGGATATATATGGGAATATCAACTCACAAATCAATGATTTGGAACTTGAGAACTTCAAAAAACTAAAGGTGATTAGGGTTAATCACTCGATTAGTAAAGGAAATCGATGATTGCTTGGTTTTCATCACCCACTTGATGGTTTGTCTTTAAACTTGAAACCCTAAGAGCAATTGTTCAATTTTACATGTAGCCCTTAATGCTATAAATTATGTTTTTCCACGAGTTTATGATGTGTTTTCACCACATTTTCTTTGAGTTGGGATAAGCCCCTCGAGGTCAGGTAGCTCTATGTTATCTTCAAAAGACACTAAAAAGCTCAAAGAATGATTCTCTATAGAGGGAGAACAAAGAAAAACATTGCCAGGGAGTGCCTAGACAAAGAGGAAAAAAGGGTTTTTACTAATGAAAGGTGATTAATGGGAGTATCATGGATCAAGGCTCTGATACTATATTTGTGTTTGCATGATTAGAGCTCATGTTATGGTGGGTGGAAGGTGCCAATGATGTGAGTGTAGGAGTAGAACTTGTGCAAAGAGAGATGGAGGTTCAAGCCATCAAGATAGTACTTTTAGAGAGAGGCATAGAGAGAGAGTAAGAGGGAGAGGGAGAGAAAGATGTGATAGCTAATAATAGAGAGATATTGCATAACGCAACAATGATAATACTTTCACCATGTACAATGATTTATATAAGCACCAAAGTCCCATCTTATGTTCTCTTATTAAGAGGGTGTTCACACACCAGTGGGTGGACACTTAACTAAACTTTAAAATATCCAAAGAAAAATGTGCCTTTTGTCTCTACGTATGTAAGGGCATGAACAAATAAAAAGAGGAAGGATATTGGGTATATTCGTGGGGGCTGCACAATTAAGAAACCCTATGTATCACACCCTATGTATCACGTGTGTTCAAGCGGTATTTAAAAAACCCCTCACCTTTGATTTTTTCATGAATAAAATGGTCCCTTTTTCTCTATGCACTTGTAAGCTTTTTTCAAAATCGATTTTTAAAAAAACCCAAATGTAAATATATTGATGTGAATTTACCTTAACATTTCGAATTAAAAAACCCTTTTCGATGATGAACTCACATGCTATACTTACATATTTTTAGGTGAGAGACTGTGCAATGCAACAATGATTGTATTATGAGAACTGAGCTATGATAATATAGTCACCATGTACAATGCTTTCTATAGGCACCAAGGCGCCATCTTATGTTCTCTTATTTAAGAGGGTGTTCACACACTTACTAGACTTCAAAATATCCAAAGAAAAATGTGCCTTTTTTCTCAACGTGTGTAAGGGCTTGAACAAATAAAAAGAGGAAGGAAATTGGGTATGTCTCACCTACTATCACATCTACTCTCTTTGTGTCTCAACAAACCCAATAAAAAAAGATCCATCGTAAGCCAGAATTCACACCCATGTAGTCTAAACTCTAATATGTTAGCTTTGCAGTAGCAAGCTAAGACTTTGAAGGTTTCCTTGCCCTTCCAAGATAGGATTTAATTCCTTGGGAAGAAGAGTATAAGAAAATATAATCTCAGGTGGAATACTTATCACCCACTACCATGCCTTCCCCTCTCTCTCACACACACTCTAGTCTCCCCCCATCTCTCTCTCTCTCACACACACACACACTCTAGTCTCCCCCCATCTCTCTCTCTCTCTCTCTCTTTCTCATGAATTGCATGACGTGAGAAAATCTTAAAACAAGCCTTTGGTCTGTGTGTGTGTAAAGGCACACACTTAGAGAGCTTAGGTTTGTTTCACCCCTACTAGCACATAGACCCCCCCTCTTTCTCTCACCCCTACTAACACATCTCTCTCTCTAAGATTCATAAGAGAAAAGGAAGGCGAGTCACAAATAACTCTCTCTCTCTAAAAGATTCATTTGAGAACAGGCACATTCACACCCGTGTCACATGTGGTCCCAACTTCCACGTCTCCTTCAACTTCGAGTCCTGCGTGGCACGTATGGCCGGCACGTCCGTGGCACGTATGGCCGGCACATCCGTGGCACGTAGACTACAGCGAGCGTCAGGATACAACATAAATCACAAGGTCTTGGCAGGAGACTACGTCAATCACTGTGACGTCCTCCCTTCCGGCAGATCAGATAGCGGGAACGTCGACCGGGTCTGTGGAAGCGGGACTCTTTCTTAGAGCGGATAGGACTGGTTCCTTGGAGAGCGGATGATAAGACTCGTTCTTTCCAGCCAGCGGCGTCGTGCAGCATATAAATACGACGTCAGGCGCATGAGGATCGGCGTAGCCTATTCTTCTGATCATCTATCTCCAATATCACAGCTTTCGCTCCTCATCATCTCCAATATCCCAGCGCGCTCACAGTCCGCAAGCCACAGCTATGGCAGCAGCTAGCAGCTTGCTGCTTCTACTGGCGGTGATGCTCATGTCTCCGCTCATATTAGAAGTGAGGGCCGCGGATGAAGACCCTCTGCAGGACTTCTGTGTGGCGGATAACACCAGCATGATCACCCTCAACGGGTTCGCCTGCAAGCCGGCCGATGAGGTGCAGGACGCCGACTTCAAGTTCACGATGCTTGAGCATCGCGCCAAACCTATCAAAGGGCTGGGCGTGTCCGTCAACCTGGCCAGTGCAGCCAACTTCTTTGCTCTCAACACGCAGGGCCTGTCCATCGCCCGCATCGACTTCGACCCCAAGGGATTAAACCCGCCCCACGTTCATCCCCGCGCCACCGAGGTGCTCTTCCTGGCCGAGGGCACGCTCAAGGTGGGCTTCGTCACCGCCACGCCCAACAATACCCTCTTTGAGCAGACCCTCTCCCCCGGCGATCTCTTTGTCTTCCCTCGCGGCCTTGTGCACTTCCAGCTCAACCCCGACAAGCACCAATCCGCCCTCGCCATCTCCGCCCTCAATAGCCAGAACCCGGGCACCTCGCAACTCGCCGCCGCTCTCTTCGACGCCTACCCACCCCTCCCCGAGGAGGTGCTAGAGATAGCCTTCGGCATCAACAAGGATGAGGTGGAAAGCCTCATTGCCAGCGTCGGCAAAACCCTTTCTTAGCTTGATTAGACGCCGCCAACTTATACACGCACACTCTCGTGACTAAACTAGTTCTCTCTCGTGAATATTTCTTTTGAAATAATGACTCTGTTTTCTTATCTCACGTGATTATTGACAAAAAAAAAAAAACTACATGGGCCATGGCCTCACAAAATTTTATGAATATTGCCCATTGTGTAACTAGGTTTTAAAAACTTGATTATCACGTTTTTAGAATATAACTATACCTTTACAGCTTATACACACACTCATAGGTTTATGAAAAAGAGAGAGAGATTTTGAGAGAGAGAGAGAGAATGTGTTCTTCATAATCAATCGAGATGATTGAGATCTAGATTGAGATTCAAATCAAGACTCTGAGTGAGATCAAGGTCAAGATTGAGGTGTGAGACAAATATTGTGCCTGGTTATATTGTTTGGGAAATTTCATTTTAAGTCCCTACAGAGGCTAGAATGTGCAAAATTGTTATATTTGAGTCTCTGCAAGACGAGAGTGCAAGTGTGAGTGTGAGTGTGTTATAATAATTCTCTAAGATTAAAATTGTGATAAGCTCTCTACTACTACTACAGAGGTTAAAAGAGTCTCTACAGAGATGCGAGTGCAATGCGAGTGATGGATCGCGGGTGGTCGGATGGATCAAGCTTCTTTTAGAGTAATACATGTCATTAATGAAGAAAACATAAGTTGTTGATAATGCACAAACTGTGAATGGGAGGTATAATTGGATATCTTACCCTTACAATGTCATGCCTCATTTTTGGGATTCTCCCCAATGGGATAATCCAACCACCAAGGGCAATATTTCTTCTCCCAATCACTAAGCCCATGATCTTGCATCCAAGAGGGGAAAATGCATCCCTTCCTAGAAGAATCTATCCACTCCTCCACAAAATCTGGCATATCCTCAATAGAGTGCTCATCATGTAGCTTCACTCATTAGGGGACATTTGAACATATTTTGGGACTTTTACTAATGAAAGTAATTAACAGACCAATAGGAATAGAGGATTGTGCACATTTGGTCTCCTTTGAATATAGGGAGGGAGACTAGGCTATAGGGAGGGGGACTAGGCTTTTAGTACTAATAATTATACTTGTCCCTTTAAAAAAGTAGGGGGTTTAGGGTAGGTATGGTCCCACCATTTTCGTGGCTCAAAAAATCCTTAAAATTTTGAAATTTTTGAGATCCCCCCAAAACTCACTTTCCCCCCCAAAAACCCATCTCAAATTTCATTGTAGTCAAAAATTTTATTTTCAAGTCCGCTTTCCCTCTTGAACGTCCAAATCAAACTCTTTCTCCCTTCCTCTTCCATCTTTATCTCATTTGCCCAACCCTAATGAAACCATTAAAGCCCGAAACCCTAAACTTTCTCCTCCATCTTAATCTCCCTCCCTTCTCGGAGCTCCATCTCTTTCATCTTCAAGGCTCCCGTAAAACCCTAGTTTGCACATCATCTTTGATCTCTTTCCTTTTTACTCTAACCCTAACCTTTCTATTCTAGCTTCCAAGAAGATATGGCCACACCAAGAAGACTAAAAGACGAGATCGAGGAGATATCCCTGCACAACAAGAAGGACGATGATGGTGCTTGGGTGGGAGAGGCATTTCGTAAGCTCACTTGCGTTTATCTATAGCCTGCTGTAATCAGCCTCACCGAGCTCTACGTCAAAATGTATTGGAGCACCATTGGAAAGGTCGTTTACAAGGCTTCAAGAAGGCAAGCAATGGAAAACTAGTGGCCATGGTACAACATGTTTACAGAGCACAAGATATCCATGTTTGCCAACAAACTCGATTTCCATGCAATTGTAAGTATCGCGGGTAGAAAGGGATATGTGAGATTTTATAACAGAGATGTTTCAATCTAAGTGAACTTTTTTCTTGTTTGCAGATATTTTTCCTTCAAACATGGTAGAGGAGCAGCCATTGGAAAGCCTTACTGGAACATTTCAAGCATTGCATGATGCAGACATTGGTGAGCCAATGTTTTCTTGTAGGTCATTTTGGAGGTTATTCATAGGGTCCTTTAGTAGAGAGAGAAAAAGGAGCGCATCCAATCAGGAAGAAGGCAACGTTACATTGAAAAATAGGTTATTTCTTTTTTCTAAATCCAAAAACTCTTCTTTTTCACCTTAAAATATGCTCTACTTACACTTGATAGTCACTTTTCACACCCGAATGCATTAAACACACCTACACTTTTGTAGGGAGGGAAACTTCTATTCGTATCTATGTATTAAATACACATCTTTGCAAAGGAGGAAAAATTCCCTCCTTCTCAAACTTCCTCTTGGGCTTAAACAATATCTCACGCTCTTTTCATTTCCTCTATCTTCTGCTGCACTCCATTTTCTGAAGCTTTAGCCTTTTGTACTCCATTTCTTCTTGAAAAGATGGGTAGCAAATCTTATTTTATATCATCTCGATTTTGCCCCGCTAATGCCATCATAGATGATTCAATTCCTAGGGCAAGGAGACCAAGATCATCAGTGTTTGCTATACTTGTATCCAACTCTCTCAATGTGCAAAATCAGTGGACTGAAGTTCTAATCACCAAGGGCACATGGTTCCTTATGCAGTCAAGGAAGAGAAGAAAGACAAGCAACAAGAATACATTTAGGGCATCATGGAAAGGAAGAGTGAAAGACTTCAAGATAGAGCCTGGAAGGAAAACCATCAAGGAAGTCCTAGTGCAGCATATATATATGCATAATGAGCTTGTGCTTGAGAATCCAAATGACATAAAATTACCCTCGCATAGACCAAACTGTAGGTTAATCTATTCCTTGTCAATCTTTCATTTTCTCATAATGGTCTAATGAACTATGTAAACTGTCCACGTCTATGGTTGAAGATGTGTACCCCTTAACTCATATGAGGAGTGGGAGCCAGTTCAGTGCATCATTGGAATTATGAATGTGGTTCACGCACACATTGGTTGGCTACAGTATGAGGGAAGGAGAAACAAAAGCCTTGTAGATGCAGGAATCTTTTTCTATGATCATTTCTATCGTCTGCTAAACAAGAAACACAATCATGGTTTCTTGGAAGAGCTACCTTTGCAAGCTGAGTGGAACTACATGGATTGGCCTATCCCATACCCCTCAGTAAAGGGGTCTGCAAAGAGCAACCTCTTCAAGGATGTGCAACGCTCTCTACGAGGGATCATTCCAACTCATGTCATAAAAATCATTGTTTACCTACCAATTACTATGTTCGCAAAACTTTTTAGCTTATTTTAGGTGAAGATAGCGAGAACCATGCTCGTCGCAAGCAAAGCTTTGGACACATTCCTCTTAGTAAGACTTCTTGATAAGGGATGGCCGAGTAAAGCTTTTGACGATATCCATTGTAACATTGCACTGGAGACAATAGTTACGAAGTACATGATTGCAACTCAAACTTTCATCTTGTCCTTCTGGTATAGCAGGTTATGTTACATCAATGGAGAGTTGGTACCAATGGATCAGGAAGCCGCAAGTGGTGCAATGGATGACAAAGTCATACACATTGAAGTGAGTGATGAAGCTTCAACACTGGTGACAATTGTTTCTATACGAGAGAAATGCAATTTACAACAGCTAAGGAAGGATATTGTCGAAGAATTCTTGCAAGACACACCGGCACACTTTAATTTCATTCACAATGGAAGAAAGGTCCTCCTTAGAAGGGAGCAACTAATACAATGTAAAGAATTGGGTAACACAGTCAAAATCATTCCTACTTGACAATACTCACTCCAATGTACTCTCCTGACATAATTAATCAAGTCTATCTTATTAATGACACTCCTACTTGAGATTACAAATTTGAATGTACTCTTTTAACATAATTAATCAAAAGCCTTTTGTTCGAGGTAGTACTTTTAAAAAACAAGACAATGTATACTATTTTCCAAGACACATTACTTGAGTAAGAATAGAACAGTTGAAGACATTACATTACAAAAAAGCAATTCTCATTACATAATCTTGTACAAAGTCTTTTGATTTGTACAATCCATCTAAATATGGAATCAATTGTTCTTCCAAATAAACATCATCTGCATTACCTTTGAAAGGAAGGGGTGATATCCATGTTCCAATGGGATTATACATAGCCTTCTTAGGGGTATCGTCAATTAATAATGTATTTGTGGGATTATACGAGTGTTGGATAGCCACATAGCGCTTCATAAGTAAGGGCACCCCAAGTTTGTTGGGAAGAAAAATACCTGGGTCAATGTAATAGTGCCCTTGGTCATATACAAAATACAATTTTGTTTCCTCAATCTTAGATTGTCTCAAAACTAGTGTGATAAGAGGCCTCAAATTATGCGTCATCATTGAGAACCAGATGGGCAATCTAAAGTGCTTAGTTACAATGTTGATAAATTAATATAGTTTAGGCCTTAGCATGACATGCATTTCCCCGACTTTGTAATTCCCTGTAACACTTGGTCCAAAGCTCTTGGGCTATCTTTTGAGCAGCAATCCATTAACATCCAAGATGATAAGCCTCCTTAGCATCTGGAACCATTATTGACATGATTCTAATCAATCTGAATATGATTGAAACTTATAATCATTTGTTAAGTGACAAAAACAGCTAATAGAAACAATTCTTAAAATTGAGTTGGTTACATTACATCAGGTAAATTAGGCTTGGGATCTTCATCAAGCTTGGGATCCTCATCAGATTTAGGTTCTTCAATCATTGTTCACCTCCATACTAGGTCCCGGCTCGGCCTTTGCAGTCTACTTCACGTCTCTCTTCTCTTTAGGCTTTGGCTCTACCTCTTCAGCTTGCTCTACCTCATCAGCCTTGGGATGTTCAATGTTAACCTCCACATTGGACATTGGCTCTGCCTCTATGTGCTCAAAGGGCTTTGGCTTACCCCCTACAGCCTGAAGGAGCACCTCGACGCCTGCAGGATCGGGGAATTCGGGCTAGTTCTCCTCAAACATCTTTGTTCTATTCTTTAGTATTAATCGTATCTGGTCACTTTGTATTGCTCCACATAGTTCCTATCAAAAAAACAAAATTCACAATGTCAAACCACAAATCTAGCTAAATCAACGTCCACCCAATGATTCTTCCACTTACCTTGGACATGAAGGGATTCTTGGAGAAGAGACTCTGGAGAATATATTCTGCATGTATCATCGATCTCCATCCACCACAGGAGTGTGAGTCTCCTTGCTTGGGCACTTGAACAGGCTTGACCTCTGATTTGTACAGTTCATAGTCTCCATATAGGGAACCAAGAACATGAAGAAACCTTTTTATACACTTGCATAATATATAAGCTTTCACAATAAGATACATTACCAACTTCAAGGAGCCATAGATACTAGAGAAAGGTGCTTTGAATGTTTACTGACAGGCCTAACTCAGGATGTGACCTTGGTACTGAATGAAGAGTCCACACGATTCTCTTATCCAATTCTATAACGGCAAGGCTCCAATGGTTCCTACAAAAGAAGAAATATCTAAGACTAAGGCATCCCCTATCTATTAGATGCATATAACTAAAAAGATAGAGGAGTAACGTACCTTGATTCGTATGGAAAAATTAATACGGTAACCTCCAGCATGTTCAAATAGGTGAACCACTTTTGAATCTCTTGCTAGGAAGTACTCCTTCTTCTTAGCAGTGGTGCCAGCTGAGAGTTAAGAATAAACACCTCAGAATGGCTCTCACGTGGAAGCTGGCACTTTATTAAACTGTAAAAACAAGGGTAACTCATTGAGGAAAAAGGGAAGAACTAACGGAAGGACCATATTATCAGAAAATGCAATTTGCATACCTACTTTAAATAGATGTATAGGATAGTATCTGTGATTTGTGATGTCCTATCCATCAAAGTTCTTACATCCGCGATGTCAAGAGAGAGCTATCGCTCACCATCTTCCATATTCACGAAGACAAAAATTTCCCCTTGCAAGCTCCTTAACATCTCCAGGTTGACTGACTCCAACTCTTCTGTTTCTTTGATGTACTGTTCTTGGAGATTCTTTGGGTTCGTTTCTACTTATTGATCCTTGTCTTTTCTTGCCTTCTGCTCTTCCTCCCATCTAGCCTCCCATTCTGCCCTGGCTCTTGTGTTAATATCATGTGTAATCTCTACAGTTTTTATTTTATCCTGAGGAGCTCTTGCTCTGGTGGAATCATGAGAATGCTTTTCATCTTTGGGTCTATAAGCTCTGCAGGGCCTAGAGGCTTCTCATACCTCCACCTAAGCCTCTTCAGTGTCTCACTATCCTTGGGCATTATAGTCATCCTATGTGTGTGGGCACACACAACACACAGGTCATTGGAACTTGTACTCTATGAGAAAGTCTTCAGCAGCCTCTGATAGACAGAGCAAGGCTGTCCTCTTCCACCTTAGGCTCCAGTTCTCACATTTAGACCTGCACACCCTCTAGAAAGGGAGCTTGGGAACACATAACTCTACACAAGTCTGCGCCTTCCTGATCTCCCTCAGAATGTAGAAGTTTTGTGAAAATCTCCTTCCTGTGTAGCTAGGTTTTAAAAACTTGATTATCACGTTTTTAGAATATAAATATACCTTTACAACTTATACACACTCATAGGTTTATGAAAAATAGAGATAGATATTGAGAGAGAGAGAGAGAGAGAGAGAGAGAGAGAGAGAGAACATGTGTTCTTCATAAATCAATCGAGATGATTGAGATCTAGATTGAGATTCAAATCAAGACTCTAAGTGAGATCAAGGTCAAGATTGAGGTTGAGACAAATATTGTGCTTGGTTATATTGTTTGGGAAATTTCATTTTAAGTCCCTATAGAGGCTAGAATGTGCAAAATTGTTATATTTGAGTCTCTGCAAGACGAGAGTGAAAGTGTGAGTGTGAGTGTGAGTGTGAGTGTGTTATAACAATTTTCTAAGATTAAAATTGTGATAAGCCCTTTACTACTACAGAGGTTAAAAGAGTCTCTACAGAGATGCAAGTGATGGATCACGGGTGGTCGGATGGATCAAGCTTCTTTTAGAGTAATACATGTCATTAATGAAGAAAACATAAGTTGTTGATAATGCACAAACTGTGAATGGGAGGTATAATTGGATATCTTACCCTTATAATGACATGCATGCCTCATTTTTGGGATTCTTCCCAATGGGATAATCCAACCACCAAGGGAAATATTCCTTCTCCCAATCACTAAGCCCATGATCTTGCATCTAAGAGGGAAAAATGCATCCCTTCCTAGAAGAATCTATCCACCACTCCTCCACAAAATCTGGCATATCCTCATCAATAGAGTGCTCATCATGTAGCTTCACCATTGTGTAGCTAGGTTTTAAAAACTTGATTATCATGTTTTTAGAATATAACTATACCTTTACAACTCATACACACTCATAGGTTTATGAAAACGAGAGATAGAGAGAGAGAGAGAGAGAGAGAGAGAGAGAGAGAGAGAGAGAGAAACACAAGGCATATCTGTAGAGGCATTCAAGATGTTTGGCTTTGAAGGATTTCACCTCTCTTAGAGATGTCGATTGAAAGCTTTTAAGCAAGGCTACATAGAATTCAAGGAATGACAATTCTAAGATCGATCTTTCTTTTGCCATTGCTTCACTTGGTTTTGTTTTTTAGAAACATCTCGTAGCATGATCCATCTTCCAGTATGTTGTCATCTAAACGTACCGCTTCTTTACAACATTGATCGAATGTTTTCGGGTTGGATACAACGAGTGATCAAGTTGTGTAACTTGTTATTCTTTAAGCCATCATGAAACATCTCTTCAATTGAGAATCATTGAAGTTCTCCCATGACTCACATCGTGAGTCCAAGAGTTTTATTTGAAGGATAAAGTCTTTAATGGTTTCATTTGGTTTACGCCGCTCAATCAAATAGAGTTCTTTCGCTACACTCCATTGATCACCTTGTCTTGAAAAGTTGTGGATAAAGACTAACTTTAAGGTTTTGAAGTTGGTCTTGGTCGCCCGGCGGCATCAATGTGATAAACCATCGACTAGCTTTTCCTTCTAAGCGTAGGTTCAACACATGTACCTTGGTAGGGTAGTTTGGATTTCCAAAGAAAGGTTTTTCCGACACAAAATATTTTTAAGAAATAGTAAATTTTTAAATTAAATAATATGAACTTTAAAAATAATATTATTTATCTAATTTCAAAACATAATCCTTTAAAATTGGTGATTTTATATTAATAAGTTATATATATTTTATTATTTAAAATTTTATATTTTCTTTTTCTTTTTTTAAAAATACTAAAAATATACTAAATTAACTTTTTCAAAAATATGTTTTTGAAAAAAATAGGAAGGTGGGAAGGAGGTGCCACGTGTCATAGGCGTGCATGCCACGTGGCATTTTCTTAACATGTGGTACTATTATGGCTGATGTGGCATGCCATGTCAGCAAGTGCGAGGTGGCATGCAAAGGTGGAAAGAAGATGTGGCATTAATGATGACTAGGATGATGAGGTGGAAAGTCAACTAGGTTGACCATGTTGACATGGAGAGTGGAGGTGACAAGGTGCTTATGTGGATCTGATGTGGACATAAAGCGGTATGCATATATAAGATTTGTGTTTACCCAAGCCTCACACATGGCATGATATCTAGGCTTTGAAGTTTACCAAGCCTAGATTTCCAAACCTAACTAGGATTGGTTTTAGACTTGAAAAGAGGAGAGTGGACACAATATGGAAATTTTCACTGGGGAGGATTGAAAATGAACCTTTCCATACTTAAATTAAGCTAAATTTTTTTAATAAATTCATGGTAATAAGTATATTGATCCTTCCTAGAGTTTTTAGATTGAAAGATTCAATATTTAATTTTCTAGAATTAAATTACAATTGATTTAATAGGCCTCTAACAGTCATAACAAATTTTCCAAAGTAAATCTACAAAAATCCAACCGTTAGATTTATAATTTTACCTTAGATCCACATTCTACTTATCTTCCCTAGGTAGATGTGGTGGGAGGACAAAATAGTATGTTTTTTAACAATTCTAATGCCTTTTAAATAATATACAAAATAGTAGAATACATCAAAAATTACTCAATAAATCAAGTTAAGCTCTATGTTATTTGAATTTGTGATATGCAAATTGGAAACATCATATGAGTAATAATGTAAAAGTTATAGGTAATTTACTCACATTCAGTGTACCTATCCAAACCTCCGACAGGGCCTGTATACAATTTTGGTTCCCAAAGAAAAGGGGATTTGCAATTATTGGATATTCGATCAAATTATAGTTTTAGTTGCCCAACTTTGCATATGATGTTTCATTAGAAGACCTTGAAGTGAAACTCCTTGGCTAACTAAGAGAGATTCGCTATTCTTGTTGAAAAAATGCTTGTTTTCAGGCTAAACCCAAGGGCGCCCACTAAACGAAACTAGATAACTTCATCTTGCAAACCACCCAATAATGATTTTGGTTGAGACTGAACTCCCGAGATGTGGCAAGGCTAACAACATTTCTCTCTATAAAGATAAAAATTATTCTAATTGGAATCTGGCTGAGAGGAAACCCCCGACTCAGGCTTAATTTAAAAGATTGGGTGGAGACAGAATGCAAGCCAATGCCACAATCAATGAGCGATTACCTTTGCCTCTCAACAAGGAGGATCTAGAATTGGTTGGACAAAGGCAAGGAGGAAGGATGACTTGCCCGAACTAGTTGAAATTCTTGTTAATTAGATGGGAAAGTATTATGAGAGTGACGATCGAATGCAACCCTTCCAAATTATGGTGCATATGGGATATTAAGCTCTTTCAATCCTTGATGTTTGTGTCAAAGTAAGTATCTTCACTCACGAATCAATGTTGGAAAAATGGAAAAAACTGGCCTTAGAGTATAAAAACCTCATTGAATGGCTAATGGTACCATGTCATGGCCTATGGGAGTTTTGCACAACCTGGAGATGAAAGCCTTCTTGTTCCAATATTGCGATATGTTTGCAGTCATGAGTTTTATTGGGCACATAGATTCATACGATGTGATTCTTGGTAGACCTTTTATGACTGCAACAAAAAGTAAGTTTGCTTTTCAAGTTGGCAAGTGGCCCTGAGGGTGTGGGTTTCATCCTTTTTCTTCTTCATCACTCAATGTTTTTGCAGAGATTTCATATGCCTTTAAGTCATACAATACTGGCCATAGAAGGGGTGCCTGTGAGTCTATGATTTCTTCCAACATTGTTGGAAGAAGGGAGAGATCAAACAAAGACCCGGCTCCCTCATAGATTTATAGCACTCAAAATGAGGAGGTGGATCCAAAAGTCCCATCTCAAACCGAGCAAGGTGACAACATGATGCTCATCTCTGATACAGCCACTGTGGTGTGGATAGGCCACCGAACCACCTACCTCCCTTCGGTAATGATGTTCCAAAGAGAATTTTGGAGGAGGTGATTGAGAGTTTTGTCATAATTCATACCTCTTTGTAGGCTCATGGAGAATTTTCCATAAGGGTTGTTGGTCCCGGGACTAACGGACTTGTAAACATCTTTGAGAAATCAGGTTATAGTGCGTTGGGATGTCCATTTGTAGTCTCCTTCAAGAAACCTGGCCATGATCAAGAAATCATGTTTGAAAATGATTTGAACGAATGGGGGCCATTGTGGAGAGAGGTGAACAAGGAGTTTGAGAAAAATCTTCCACCCGAGTGGGAAGATCTTCGAGGCAAGAAGTTTGTTATTTGGGATGGGAACCGTAGACTCATAACTTGGCTCACAATGATCAATACTCTCGTAAGTTGTTCAAAGCTAGTACTATACTCTTAATTGTGCCCATAATCTTGAGGATTGTCTCTTTACTATTTTTGTGACCTCTTTTCAATTATTAGAGTAATCCATGGTCAACTGGAGGTATTGCAAGGTGAAGTGCCAATTTGTGAATGTGGGTTGGAGAACAGAGGGTTGGAGAACAGAGGGTGAGTTAATGTCAGCCTTGAAAGCTCAAATTGAGTGAGAGACTAGTCTCTTTGTTTTTTGGGATGTTGTGAAGTATAGGCTTTACGATAGCTCTTTGTCTCATATGAGGTTTGCTTTATGTGTACATTATGTTAATAAGAATGCTTTCTTTATGTTTTTGTTGTGTTTTTGCCTTGTGTAGAGTTGGAAGAACAACCGTGAGCACAAATTATGGTCAAAAAATATTCCTTTTTGAAAAACTTGGAATGGCAAACAAGGTCTCTTTAATGAAAGGGTTTCAACCAGAGTGGATGCAATGGAAAGAGCTAGAGCTATCATATGAGAGAAAAGCAAACAAGGACTCTTGGTATAATGCTCTAAATATTTTACTCACACTACTTGTATGGATTGTAAGGAGAATTGTGTATTTAAAACATTATTGGAAGATTCTTGCAAATGTGATTTCACTTTTTATATGGTCTTTGTGGGTCACCATTTTGATATGTAGAGTGAATTTGATGCCTCCCTAGCTAAAGAGCTTATGGAAATAAAGGACCCTACTCTCATAGCAAAAGAGAGGGAGAGCTTGGCTCGTAGTAGCAGAGCCAAGAAGGTGTACAAAGAACGACCATATAAGGTATGTGGCTTGTGATGATATTATGAAGTGGGTGTTGATGAGCTATTTTCTTTTAAAGATGTTGTCCATTGCAAATATGGCAAATGGCCAAGGGTTTATGTTAGATATCCGTAACGCCACTACGGGCGTTACCACGAGAGGGGACGGCCTCTGGCTCACCACCCAGCCATAGAGGAAGAATGAGGATTGCCCCTCATCCCCCAGGCTATATAGTGTGTGGCCTACCGTCCACACTAGCTTGTGACTCCGCATGGGCGTCCTCTCCCACTGAACCCTGGACATGGCCATCCGGTCTGCCGTCGGTCTCACAGGCATTACAGCCTACGTGACATTACCCCCCCTTAAGAAGAGTTTTCGTCCTCGAAAACAAACTGGGGAAACCTTTTGGAAACTGCACTACGGCGTTCCTAGGTTGCCACCTCCTCATCTCTATCTGTCCATTTAACAAGTACCTCCTGGTACACTTTATGTCGGGTTTGTCTGTCACGATACTATAGAATCTTTTCAAATTCACCTTCTGCAAAGGTCACCTTTCTTCGTCCTTTATCCGCATAAGTTTTAGCGCGATCCTGAGCGCTACGAATGCTCTCTCGTGTGGCTCTGAGCATATCATTCATATCTTCAAGGAAATCCTTGACAGATTGAATCTTCTCCTTTTCTAGGCCTACAACCATCGGAGATCTCGGCTGGAATCCATACATTAACATGAATGGTGTAAATCCAGTCGCGCTGAGTGTTTGGAGCTGTTATAGGCAAACTCCAATAAGGGCAAGTACTCTTCCTAATTAGATTGCTTCTTACTAACATAAGAACGCAACATATCCTCTAGAATTTGGTTAACTCTTTCAGTTTGACCATCAGCCTCCGGATGATCTACCGTACTCATACTCAGAGTAGTATCCAACTTTTTGAAGATTTCCCTCCAAAAATGACTGTTGAACTTTCTATCTCTATCCGACACTATATCTGCGGGTAGGCCATATAGCTTGTAGAGATGTTCAATAAAGAGTTTTGCCAACTCTGGCATGTCCCACGTGTCCGGTCGAGCTCGACCGCCGCTACTACGGGCAATCCTACGTGCCATTACAGAATAAAGAGTTTTCGTCCTCGAAAACAAACTAGGGAAGTTATTGGTAAGCAAATGTCTAGTGGTACTCACGCAAGCCGTGATTTGGTATTTCAACCAAAACCCCAAGGCAAATTTCATGCCTTGATTTTGCATCATGTCATTAGCACAGAAGCTAATGTACTGGAGAGCACTCTAGTAGCGCAAGTTCTCAGACTATGCTACTAGATATTTGTAGACTATGCTACCATGTTGCATCACCAACTTGTTAAAACTTCTCCTTGGAAAGCTCTACGGCCATAGGAGAAATAAACTAGAGCCAATCTAATCATGCATCACAAGGATTAGTTCCAAAGTTGAGAGATACTTTCTCTCTTAGAGTAACATCTTTGCACAAGCATATGCTCTAGAATCTTGTTGAGTTTCTAACTACCATCAATCTACGGATGGTTAAACTCCACTCTAACTCAGAGTAAATGTAAGTTTTGAAAATTTCCCTTCAAATATAACAATCAAACTTCCTATCTCTTATGCCATACTATATCTGCTTGCGGGCAGACCATATAGTATGTGGAGATGTTTGATAAAGATTCTTGCACCACTACGGGTGTCTGGAGTTACATCCAATCACTTACAACTCTTTGTTGCTATTACCAGACACATCCCTTCAAGTATTGTCTGGACTCACACAACTATTCGAGTTTATGTGATATTTGAGGATATCCCTCCTTTCCCTCAAGAAAGGTTTTTGTCCTCAAAAACTCTACTCTCAAGCGGACTACGCACTAGTGTCATAGGTCCAAGAACAAATCTAGACTGTGTTTAATATATTTTTATTCATGAGTCCTTCCAAGAAACTTTTAAACATCTTGCAACGAAGATGTGGTATAGTGTCTATGCACATATGGTGGTACTATTGATAAACTGCTTTGCAACAGATCAGTGGTTTCACACTTGTAACAAAGTGCTTCATTGTTGCATATTATTACCCTTCATAAGCAGTTACACACTTATGAATCATTTGGGTGGGTTGTACCATCTATCAAGAAAAATTCCAAACTACTAATAACCACATTATCAATCCACAGATAATGACTGAGCTTGCTGCGAAGCCATAGGTTGCTAGATAATTGATGGTAATTACACAAGCCCAATGTCTCATTACATCATACATTCAATATAAATGCAAACATCATAGTACTTCATGATGATGAACTTAGGAATTTCATCCTATCCCTGTTTGGTGTTGGTAGACTAATGAAAGGTGATTAATGGGAGTATCATGGATCAAGGCTCTGATACTATATTTGTGTTTGCATGATTAGAGCTCATGTTATGGTGGGTGGAAGGTGCCAATGATGTGAGTGTAGGAGTAGAACTTGTGCAAAGAGAGATGGAGGTTCAAGCCATCAAGATAGTACTTTTAGAGAGAGGCATAGAGAGAGAGTAAGAGGGAGAGGGAGAGAAAGATGTGATAGCTAATAATAGAGAGATATTGCATAATGCAACAATGATAATACTTTCACCATGTACAATGATTTATATAAGCACCAAAGTCTCATCTTATGTTCTCTTATTAAGAGGGTGTTCACACACCAGTGGGTGGACACTTAACTAGACTTTAAAATATCCAAAGAAAAATGTGCCTTTTGTCTCTACGTATGTAAGGGCATGAACAAATAAAAAGAGGAAGGATATTGGGTATATTCGTGGGGGCTGCACAATTAAGAAACCCTATGTATCACACCCTATGTATCACGTGTGTTCAAGCGGTATTTAAAAAACCCCTCACCTTTGATTTTTTCATGAATAAAATGGTCCCTTTTTCTCTATGCACTTGTAAGCTTTTTTCAAAATCGATTTTTAAAAAAACCCAAATGTAAATATATTGATGTGAATTTACCTTAACATTTCGAATTAAAAAACCCTTTTCGACGATGAACTCACATGCTATACTTACATATTTTTAGGTGAGAGACTGTGCAATGCAACAATGATTGTATTATGAGAACTGAGCTATGATAATATAGTCACCATGTACAATGCTTTCTATAGGCACCAAGGCGCCATCTTATGTTCTCTTATTTAAGAGGGTGTTCACACACTTACTAGACTTCAAAATATCCAAAGAAAAATGTGCCTTTTTTCTCAACGTGTGTAAGGGCTTGAACAAATAAAAAGAGGAAGGAAATTGGGTATGTCTCACCTACTATCACATCCACTCTCTTTGTGTCTCAACAAACCCAATAAAAAAAGATCCATCGTAAGCCAGAATTCACACCCATGTAGTCTAAACTCTAATATGTTAGCTTTGCAGCAGCAAGCTAAGACTTTGAAGGTTTCCTTGCCCTTCCAAGATAGGATTTAATTCCTTGGGAAGAAGAGTATAAGAAAATATAATCTCAGGTGGAATACTTATCACCCACTACCATGCCTTCCCCTCTCTCTCACACACACTCTAGTCTCCCCCCATCTCTCTCTCTCTCTCTCACACACACACTCTAGTCTCCCCCCATCTCTCTCTCTCTCTCTCTCTTTCTCATGAATTGCATGACGTGAGAAAATCTTAAAACAAGCCTTTGGTCTGTGTGTGTGTAAAGGCACACACTTAGAGAGCTTAGGTTTGTTTCACCCCTACTAGCACATAGACCCCCCCTCTTTCTCTCACCCCTACTAACACATCTCTCTCTCTAAGATTCATAAGAGAAAAGGAAGGCGAGTCACAAATAACTCTCTCTCTCTAAAAGATTCATTTGAGAACAGGCACATTCACACCCGTGTCACATGTGGTCCCAACTTCCACGTCTCCTTCAACTTCGAGTCCTGCGTGGCACGTATGGCCGGCACGTCCGTGGCACGTATGGCCGGCACATCCGTGGCACGTAGACTACAGCGAGCGTCAGGATACAACATAAATCACAAGGTCTTGGCAGGAGACTACGTCAATCACTGTGACGTCCTCCCTTCCGGCAGATCAGATAGCGGGAACGTCGACCGGGTCTGTGGAAGCGGGACTCTTTCTTAGAGCGGATAGGACTGGTTCCTTGGAGAGCGGATGATAAGACTCGTTCTTTCCAGCCAGCGGCGTCGTGCAGCATATAAATACGACGTCAGGCGCATGAGGATCGGCGTAGCCTATTCTTCTGATCATCTATCTCCAATATCACAGCTTTCGCTCCTCATCATCTCCAATATCCCAGCGCGCTCACAGTCCGCAAGCCACAGCTATGGCAGCAGCTAGCAGCTTGCTGCTTCTACTGGCGGTGATGCTCATGTCTCCGCTCATATTAGAAGTGAGGGCCGCGGATGAAGACCCTCTGCAGGACTTCTGTGTGGCGGATAACACCAGCATGATCACCCTCAACGGGTTCGCCTGCAAGCCGGCCGATGAGGTGCAGGACGCCGACTTCAAGTTCACGATGCTTGAGCATCGCGCCAAACCTATCAAAGGGCTGGGCGTGTCCGTCAACCTGGCCAGTGCAGCCAACTTCTTTGCTCTCAACACGCAGGGCCTGTCCATCGCCCGCATCGACTTCGACCCCAAGGGATTAAACCCGCCCCACGTTCATCCCCGCGCCACCGAGGTGCTCTTCCTGGCCGAGGGCACGCTCAAGGTGGGCTTCGTCACCGCCACGCCCAACAATACCCTCTTTGAGCAGACCCTCTCCCCCGGCGATCTCTTTGTCTTCCCTCGTGGCCTTGTGCACTTCCAGCTCAACCCCGACAAGCACCAATCCGCCCTCGCCATCTCCGCCCTCAATAGCCAGAACCCGGGCACCTCGCAACTCGCCGCCGCTCTCTTCGACGCCTACCCACCCCTCCCCGAGGAGGTGCTAGAGATAGCCTTCGGCATCAACAAGGATGAGGTGGAAAGCCTCATTGCCAGCGTCGGCAAAACCCTTTCTTAGCTTGATTAGACGCCGCCAACTTATACACGCACACTCTCGTGACTAAACTAGTTCTCTCTCGTGAATATTTCTTTTGAAATAATGACTCTGTTTTCTTATCTCACGTGATTATTGACAAAAAAAAAAAAAAAACTACATGGGCCATGGCCTCACAAAATTTTATGAATATTGCCCATTGTGTAACTAGGTTTTAAAAACTTGATTATCACGTTTTTAGAATATAACTATACCTTTACAGCTTATACACACACTCATAGGTTTATGAAAAAGAGAGAGAGATTTTGAGAGAGAGAGAGAGAGAGAGAGAGAGAGAGAGAGAGAGAATGTGTTCTTCATAATCAATCGAGATGATTGAGATCTAGATTGAGATTCAAATCAAGACTCTGAGTGAGATCAAGGTCAAGATTGAGGTGTGAGACAAATATTGTGCCTGGTTATATTGTTTGGGAAATTTCATTTTAAGTCCCTACAGAGGCTAGAATGTGCAAAATTGTTATATTTGAGTCTCTGCAAGATGAGAGTGCAAGTGTGAGTGTGAGTGTGTTATAATAATTCTCTAAGATTAAAATTGTGATAAGCTCTCTACTACTACTACAGAGGTTAAAAGAGTCTCTACAGAGATGCGAGTGCAATGCGAGTGATGGATCGCGGGTGGTCGGATGGATCAAGCTTCTTTTAGAGTAATACATGTCATTAATGAAGAAAACATAAGTTGTTGATAATGCACAAACTGTGAATGGGAGGTATAATTGGATATCTTACCCTTACAATGTCATGCCTCATTTTTGGGATTCTCCCCAATGGGATAATCCAACCACCAAGGGCAATATTTCTTCTCCCAATCACTAAGCCCATGATCTTGCATCCAAGAGGGGAAAATGCATCCCTTCCTAGAAGAATCTATCCACTCCTCCACAAAATCTGGCATATCCTCAATAGAGTGCTCATCATGTAGCTTCACTCATTAGGGGACATTTGAACATATTTTGGGACTTTTACTAATGAAAGTAATTAACAGACCAATAGGAATAGAGGATTGTGCACATTTGGTCTCCTTTGAATATAGGGAGGGAGACTAGGCTATAGGGAGGGGGACTAGGCTTTTAGTATTAATAATTATACTTGTCCCTTTAAAAAAGTAGGGGGTTTAGGGTAGGTATGGTCCCACCATTTTCGTGGCTCAAAAAATCCTTAAAATTTTGAAATTTTTGAGATCCCCCCAAAACTCACTTTCCCCCCCAAAAACCCATCTCAAATTTCATTGTAGTCAAAAATTTTATTTTCAAGTCCGCTTTCCCTCTTGAACGTCCAAATCAAACTCTTTCTCCCTTCCTCTTCCATCTTTATCTCATTTGCCCAACCCTAATGAAACCATTAAAGCCCGAAACCCTAAACTTTCTCCTCCATCTTAATCTCCCTCCCTTCTCGGAGCTCCATCTCTTTCATCTTCAAGGCTCCCGTAAAACCCTAGTTTGCACATCATCTTTGATCTCTTTCATTTTTACTCTAACCCTAACCTTTCTATTCTAGCTTCCAAGAAGATATGGCCACACCAAGAAGACTAAAAGACGAGATCGAGGAGATATCCCTGCACAACAAGAAGGACGATGATGGTGCTTGGGTGGGAGAGGCATTTCGTAAGCTCACTTGCGTTTATCTATAGCCTGCTGTAATCGGCCTCACCGAGCTCTACGTCAAAATGTATTGGAGCACCATTGGAAAGGTCGTTTACAAGGCTTCAAGAAGGCAAGCAATGGAAAACTAGTGGCCATGGTACAACATGTTTACAGAGCACGAGATATCCATGTTTGCCAACAAACTCGATTTCCATGCAATTGTAAGTATCGCGGGTAGAAAGGGATATGTGAGATTTTATAACAGAGATGTTTCAATCTAAGTGAACTTTTTTCTTGTTTGCAGATATTTTTCCTTCAAACATGGTAGAGGAGCAGCTATTGGAAAGCCTTACTGGAACATTTCAAGCATTGCATGATGCAGACATTGGTGAGCCAATGTTTTCTTGTAGGTCATTTTGGAGGTTATTCATAGGGTCTTTTAGTAGAGAGAGAAAAAGGAGCGCATCCAATCAGGAAGAAGGCAACGTTACATTGAAAAATAGGTTATTTCTTTTTTCTAAATCCAAAAAATCTTCTTTTTCACCTCAAAATATGCTCTACTTACACTTGATAGTCACTTTTCACACCCGAATGCATTAAACACACCTACACTTTTGTAGGGAGGGAAACTTCTATTCGTATCTATGTATTAAATACACATCTTTGCAAAGGAGGAAAAATTCCCTCCTTCTCAAACTTCCTCTTGGGCTTAAACAATATCTCACGCTCTTTTCATTTCCTCTATCTTCTGCTGCACTCCATTTTCTGAAGCTTTTGCCTTTTGTACTCCATTTCTTCTTGAAAAGATGGGTAGCAAATCTCATTTTATATCATCTCGATTTTGCCCCGCTAATGCCATCATAGATGATTCAATTCCTAGGGCAAGGAGACCAAGATCATCAGTGTTTGCTATACTTGTATCCAACTCTCTCAATGTGCAAAATCAGTGGACTGAAGTTCTAATCACCAAGGGCACATGGTTCCTTATGCAGTCAAGGAAGAGAAGAAAGACAAGCAACAAGAATACATTTAGGGCATCATGGAAAGGAAGAGTGAAAGACTTCAAGATAGAGCCTGGAAGGAAAACCATCAAGGAAGTCCTAGTGCAGCATATATATATATGCATAATGAGCTTGTGCTTGAGAATCCAAATGACATAAAATTACCCTCGCATAGACCAAACTGTAGGTTAATCTATTCCTTGTCAATCTTTCATTTTCTCATAATGGTCTAATGAACTATGTAAACTGTCCACGTCTATGGTTGAAGATGTGTACCCCTTAACTCATATGAGGAGTGGGAGCCAGTTCAGTGCATCATTGGAATTATGAATGTGGTTCACGCACACATTGGTTGGCTACAGTATGAGGGAAGGAGAAACAAAAGCCTTGTAGATGCAGGAATCTTTTTCTATGATCATTTCTATCGTCTGCTAAACAAGAAACACAATCATGGTTTCTTGGAAGAGCTACCTTTGCAAGCTGAGTGGAACTACATGGATTGGCCTATCCCATACCCCTCAGTAAAGGGGTCTGCAAAGAGCAACCTCTTCAAGGATGTGCAACGCTCTCTACGAGGGATCATTCCAACTCATGTCATAAAAATCATTGTTTACCTACCAATTACTATGTTCGCAAAACTTTTTAGCTTATTTTAGGTGAAGATAGCGAGAACCATGCTCGTCCTCGCAAGCAAAGCTTTGGACACATTCCTCTTAGTAAGACTTCTTGATAAGGGATGGCCGAGTAAAGCTTTTGACGATATCCATTGTAACATTGCACTGGAGACAATAGTTACGAAGTACATGATTGCAACTCAAACTTTCATCTTGTCCTTCTGGTATAGCAGGTTATGTTACATCAATGGAGAGTTGGTACCAATGGATCAGGAAGCCGCAAGTGGTGCAATGGATGACAAAGTCATACACATTGAAGTGAGTGATGAAGCTTCAACACTGGTGACAATTGTTTCTATACGAGAGAAATGCAATTTACAACAGCTAAGGAAGGATATTGTCGAAGAATTCTTGCAAGACACACCGGCACACTTTAATTTCATTCACAATGGAAGAAAGGTCCTCCTTAGAAGGGAGCAACTAATACAATGTAAAGAATTGGGTAACACAGTCAAAATCATTCCTACTTGACAATACTCACTCCAATGTACTCTCCTGACATAATTAATCAAGTCTATCTTATTAATGACACTCCTACTTGAGATTACAAATTTGAATGTACTCTTTTAACATAATTAATCAAAAGCCTTTTGTTCGAGGTAGTACTTTTAAAAAACAAGACAATGTATACTATTTTCCAAGACACATTACTTGAGTAAGAATAGAACAGTTGAAGACATTACATTACAAAAAAGCAATTCTCATTACATAATCTTGTACAAAGTCTTTTGATTTGTACAATCCATCTAAATATGGAATCAATTGTTCTTCCAAATAAACATCATCTGCATTACCTTTGAAAGGAAGGGGTGATATCCATGTTCCAATGGGATTATACATAGCCTTCTTAGGGGTATCGTCAATTAATAATGTATTTGTGGGATTATACGAGTGTTGGATAGCCACATAGCGCTTCATAAGTAAGGGCACCCCAAGTTTGTTGGGAAGAAAAATACCTGGGTCAATGTAATAGTGCCCTTGGTCATATACAAAATACAATTTTGTTTCCTCAATCTTAGATTGTCTCAAAACTAGTGTGATAAGAGGCCTCAAATTATGCGTCATCATTGAGAACCAGATGGGCAATCTAAAGTGCTTAGTTACAATGTTGATAAATTAATACAGTTTAGGCCTTAGCATGACATGCATTTCCCCGACTTTGTAATTCCCTGTAACACTTGGTCCAAAGCTCTTGGGCTATCTTTTGAGCAGCAATCCATTAACATCCAAGATGATAAGCCTCCTTAGCATCTGGAACCATTATTGACATGATTCTAATCAATCTGAATATGATTGAAACTTATAATCATTTGTTAAGTGACAAAAACAGCTAATAGAAACAATTCTTAAAATTGAGTTGGTTACATTACATCAGGTAAATTAGGCTTGGGATCTTCATCAAGCTTGGGATCCTCATCAGATTTAGGTTCTTCAATCATTGTTCACCTCCATACTAGGTCCCGGCTCGGCCTTTGCAGTCTACTTCACGTCTCTCTTCTCTTTAGGCTTTGGCTCTACCTCTTCAGCTTGCTCTACCTCATCAGCCTTGGGATGTTCAATGTTAACCTCCACATTGGACATTGGCTCTGCCTCTATGTGCTCAAAGGGCTTTGGCTTACCCCCTACAGCCTGAAGGAGCACCTCGACGCCTGCAGGATCGGGGAATTCGGGCTAGTTCTCCTCAAACATCTTTGTTCTATTCTTTAGTATTAATCGTATCTGGTCACTTTGTATTGCTCCACATAGTTCCTATCAAAAAAACAAAATTCACAATGTCAAACCACAAATCTAGCTAAATCAACGTCCACCCAATGATTCTTCCACTTACCTTGGACATGAAGGGATTCTTGGAGAAGAGACTCTGGAGAATATATTCTGCATGTATCATCGATCTCCATCCACCACAGGAGTGTGAGTCTCCTTGCTTGGGCACTTGAACAGGCTTGACCTCTGATTTGTACAGTTCATAGTCTCCATATAGGGAACCAAGAACATGAAGAAACCTTTTTATACACTTGCATAATATATAAGCTTTCACAATAAGATACATTACCAACTTCAAGGAGCCATAGATACTAGAGAAAGGTGCTTTGAATGTTTACTGACAGGCCTAACTCAGGATGTGACCTTGGTACTGAATGAAGAGTCCACACGATTCTCTTATCCAATTCTATAACGGCAAGGCTCCAATGGTTCCTACAAAAGAAGAAATATCTAAGACTAAGGCATCCCCTATCTATTAGATGCATATAACTAAAAAGATAGAGGAGTAACGTACCTTGATTCGTATGGAAAAATTAATACGGTAACCTCCAGCATGTTCAAATAGGTGAACCACTTTTGAATCTCTTGCTAGGAAGTACTCCTTCTTCTTAGCAGTGGTGCCAGCTGAGAGTTAAGAATAAACACCTCAGAATGGCTCTCACGTGGAAGCTGGCACTTTATTAAACTGTAAAAACAAGGGTAACTCATTGAGGAAAAAGGGAAGAACTAACGGAAGGACCATATTATCAGAAAATGCAATTTGCATACCTACTTTAAATAGATGTATAGGATAGTATCTGTGATTTGTGATGTCCTATCCATCAAAGTTCTTACATCCGCGATGTCAAGAGAGAGCTATCGCTCACCATCTTCCATATTCACGAAGACAAAAATTTCCCCTTGCAAGCTCCTTAACATCTCCAGGTTGACTGACTCCAACTCTTCTGTTTCTTTGATGTACTGTTCTTGGAGATTCTTTGGGTTCGTTTCTACTTATTGATCCTTGTCTTTTCTTGCCTTCTGCTCTTCCTCCCATCTAGCCTCCCATTCTGCCCTGGCTCTTGTGTTAATATCATGTGTAATCTCTACAGTTTTTATTTTATCCTGAGGAGCTCTTGCTCTGGTGGAATCATGAGAATGCTTTTCATCTTTGGGTCTATAAGCTCTGCAGGGCCTAGAGGCTTCTCATACCTCCACCTAAGCCTCTTCAGTGTCTCACTATCCTTGGGCATTATAGTCATCCTATGTGTGTGGGCACACACAACACACAGGTCATTGGAACTTGTACTCTATGAGAAAGTCTTCAGCAGCCTCTGATAGACAGAGCAAGGCTGTCCTCTTCCACCTTAGGCTCCAGTTCTCACATTTAGACCTGCACACCCTCTAGAAAGGGAGCTTGGGAACACATAACTCTACACAATTCTGCGCCTTCCTGATCTCCCTCAGAATGTAGAAGTTTTGTGAAAATCTCCTTCCTGTGTAGCTAGGTTTTAAAAACTTGATTATCACGTTTTTAGAATATAAATATACCTTTACAACTTATACACACTCATAGGTTTATGAAAAATAGAGATAGATATTGAGAGAGAGAGAGAGAGAGAGAGAGAGAGAGAGAGAGAACATGTGTTCTTCATAAATCAATCGAGATGATTGAGATCTAGATTGAGATTCAAATCAAGACTCTAAGTGAGATCAAGGTCAAGATTGAGGTTGAGACAAATATTGTGCTTGGTTATATTGTTTGGGAAATTTCATTTTAAGTCCCTATAGAGGCTAGAATGTGCAAAATTGTTATATTTGAGTCTCTGCAAGACGAGAGTGAAAGTGTGAGTGTGAGTGTGAGTGTGAGTGTGTTATAACAATTTTCTAAGATTAAAATTGTGATAAGCCCTTTACTACTACAGAGGTTAAAAGAGTCTCTACAGAGATGCAAGTGATGGATCACGGGTGGTCGGATGGATCAAGCTTCTTTTAGAGTAATACATGTCATTAATGAAGAAAACATAAGTTGTTGATAATGCACAAACTGTGAATGGGAGGTATAATTGGATATCTTACCCTTATAATGACATGCATGCCTCATTTTTGGGATTCTTCCCAATGGGATAATCCAACCACCAAGGGAAATATTCCTTCTCCCAATCACTAAGCCCATGATCTTGCATCTAAGAGGGAAAAATGCATCCCTTCCTAGAAGAATCTATCCACCACTCCTCCACAAAATCTGGCATATCCTCATCAATAGAGTGCTCATCATGTAGCTTCACCATTGTGTAGCTAGGTTTTAAAAACTTGATTATCATGTTTTTAGAATATAACTATACCTTTACAACTCATACACACTCATAGGTTTATGAAAACGAGAGATAGAGAGAGAGAGAGAGAGAGAGAGAGAGAGAGAGAGAGAGAGAGAAACACAAGGCATATCTGTAGAGGCATTCAAGATGTTTGGCTTTGAAGGATTTCACCTCTCTTAGAGATGTCGATTGAAAGCTTTTAAGCAAGGCTACATAGAATTCAAGGAATGACAATTCTAAGATCGATCTTTCTTTTGCCATTGCTTCACTTGGTTTTGTTTTTTAGAAACATCTCGTAGCATGATCCATCTTCCAGTATGTTGTCATCTAAACGTACCGCTTCTTTACAACATTGATCGAATGTTTTCGGGTTGGATACAACGAGTGATCAAGTTGTGTAACTTGTTATTCTTTAAGCCATCATGAAACATCTCTTCAATTGAGAATCATTGAAGTTCTCCCATGACTCACATCGTGAGTCCAAGAGTTTTATTTGAAGGATAAAGTCTTTAATGGTTTCATTTGGTTTACGCCGCTCAATCAAATAGAGTTCTTTCGCTACACTCCATTGATCACCTTGTCTTGAAAAGTTGTGGATAAAGACTAACTTTAAGGTTTTGAAGTTGGTCTTGGTCGCCCGGCGGCATCAATGTGATAAACCATCGACTAGCTTTTCCTTCTAAGCGTAGGTTCAACACATGTACCTTGGTAGGGTAGTTTGGATTTCCAAAGAAAGGTTTTTCCGACACAAAATATTTTTAAGAAATAGTAAATTTTTAAATTAAATAATATGAACTTTAAAAATAATATTATTTATCTAATTTCAAAACATAATCCTTTAAAATTGGTGATTTTATATTAATAAGTTATATATATTTTATTATTTAAAATTTTATATTTTCTTTTTCTTTTTTTAAAAATACTAAAAATATACTAAATTAACTTTTTCAAAAATATGTTTTTGAAAAAAATAGGAAGGTGGGAAGGAGGTGCCACGTGTCATAGGCGTGCATGCCACGTGGCATTTTCTTAACATGTGGTACTATTATGGCTGATGTGGCATGCCATGTCAGCAAGTGCGAGGTGGCATGCAAAGGTGGAAAGAAGATGTGGCATTAATGATGACTAGGATGATGAGGTGGAAAGTCAACTAGGTTGACCATGTTGACATGGAGAGTGGAGGTGACAAGGTGCTTATGTGGATCTGATGTGGACATAAAGCGGTATGCATATATAAGATTTGTGTTTACCCAAGCCTCACACATGGCATGATATCTAGGCTTTGAAGTTTACCAAGCCTAGATTTCCAAACCTAACTAGGATTGGTTTTAGACTTGAAAAGAGGAGAGTGGACACAATATGGAAATTTTCACTGGGGAGGATTGAAAATGAACCTTTCCATACTTAAATTAAGCTAAATTTTTTTAATAAATTCATGGTAATAAGTATATTGATCCTTCCTAGAGTTTTTAGATTGAAAGATTCAATATTTAATTTTCTAGAATTAAATTACAATTGATTTAATAGGCCTCTAACAGTCATAACAAATTTTCCAAAGTAAATCTACAAAAATCCAACCGTTAGATTTATAATTTTACCTTAGATCCACATTCTACTTATCTTCCCTAGGTAGATGTGGTGGGAGGACAAAATAGTATGTTTTTTAACAATTCTAATGCCTTTTAAATAATATACAAAATAGTAGAATACATCAAAAATTACTCAATAAATCAAGTTAAGCTCTATGTTATTTGAATTTGTGATATGCAAATTGGAAACATCATATGAGTAATAATGTAAAAGTTATAGGTAATTTACTCACATTCAGTGTACCTATCCAAACCTCCGACAGGGCCTGTATACAATTTTGGTTCCCAAAGAAAAGGGGATTTGCAATTATTGGATATTCGATCAAATTATAGTTTTAGTTGCCCAACTTTGCATATGATGTTTCATTAGAAGACCTTGAAGTGAAACTCCTTGGCTAACTAAGAGAGATTCGCTATTCTTGTTGAAAAAATGCTTGTTTTCAGGCTAAACCCAAGGGCGCCCACTAAACGAAACTAGATAACTTCATCTTGCAAACCACCCAATAATGATTTTGGTTGAGACTGAACTCCCGAGATGTGGCAAGGCTAACAACATTTCTCTCTATAAAGATAAAAATTATTCTAATTGGAATCTGGCTGAGAGGAAACCCCCGACTCAGGCTTAATTTAAAAGATTGGGTGGAGACAGAATGCAAGCCAATGCCACAATCAATGAGCGATTACCTTTGCCTCTCAACAAGGAGGATCTAGAATTGGTTGGACAAAGGCAAGGAGGAAGGATGACTTGCCCGAACTAGTTGAAATTCTTGTTAATTAGATGGGAAAGTATTATGAGAGTGACGATCGAATGCAACCCTTCCAAATTATGGTGCATATGGGATATTAAGCTCTTTCAATCCTTGATGTTTGTGTCAAAGTAAGTATCTTCACTCACGAATCAATGTTGGAAAAATGGAAAAAACTGGCCTTAGAGTATAAAAACCTCATTGAATGGCTAATGGTACCATGTCATGGCCTATGGGAGTTTTGCACAACCTGGAGATGAAAGCCTTCTTGTTCCAATATTGCGATATGTTTGCAGTCATGAGTTTTATTGGGCACATAGATTCATACGATGTGATTCTTGGTAGACCTTTTATGACTGCAACAAAAAGTAAGTTTGCTTTTCAAGTTGGCAAGTGGCCCTGAGGGTGTGGGTTTCATCCTTTTTCTTCTTCATCACTCAATGTTTTTGCAGAGATTTCATATGCCTTTAAGTCATACAATACTGGCCATAGAAGGGGTGCCTGTGAGTCTATGATTTCTTCCAACATTGTTGGAAGAAGGGAGAGATCAAACAAAGACCCGGCTCCCTCATAGATTTATAGCACTCAAAATGAGGAGGTGGATCCAAAAGTCCCATCTCAAACCGAGCAAGGTGACAACATGATGCTCATCTCTGATACAGCCACTGTGGTGTGGATAGGCCACCGAACCACCTACCTCCCTTCGGTAATGATGTTCCAAAGAGAATTTTGGAGGAGGTGATTGAGAGTTTTGTCATAATTCATACCTCTTTGTAGGCTCATGGAGAATTTTCCATAAGGGTTGTTGGTCCCGGGACTAACGGACTTGTAAACATCTTTGAGAAATCAGGTTATAGTGCGTTGGGATGTCCATTTGTAGTCTCCTTCAAGAAACCTGGCCATGATCAAGAAATCATGTTTGAAAATGATTTGAACGAATGGGGGCCATTGTGGAGAGAGGTGAACAAGGAGTTTGAGAAAAATCTTCCACCCGAGTGGGAAGATCTTCGAGGCAAGAAGTTTGTTATTTGGGATGGGAACCGTAGACTCATAACTTGGCTCACAATGATCAATACTCTCGTAAGTTGTTCAAAGCTAGTACTATACTCTTAATTGTGCCCATAATCTTGAGGATTGTCTCTTTACTATTTTTGTGACCTCTTTTCAATTATTAGAGTAATCCATGGTCAACTGGAGGTATTGCAAGGTGAAGTGCCAATTTGTGAATGTGGGTTGGAGAACAGAGGGTTGGAGAACAGAGGGTGAGTTAATGTCAGCCTTGAAAGCTCAAATTGAGTGAGAGACTAGTCTCTTTGTTTTTTGGGATGTTGTGAAGTATAGGCTTTACGATAGCTCTTTGTCTCATATGAGGTTTGCTTTATGTGTACATTATGTTAATAAGAATGCTTTCTTTATGTTTTTGTTGTGTTTTTGCCTTGTGTAGAGTTGGAAGAACAACCGTGAGCACAAATTATGGTCAAAAAATATTCCTTTTTGAAAAACTTGGAATGGCAAACAAGGTCTCTTTAATGAAAGGGTTTCAACCAGAGTGGATGCAATGGAAAGAGCTAGAGCTATCATATGAGAGAAAAGCAAACAAGGACTCTTGGTATAATGCTCTAAATATTTTACTCACACTACTTGTATGGATTGTAAGGAGAATTGTGTATTTAAAACATTATTGGAAGATTCTTGCAAATGTGATTTCACTTTTTATATGGTCTTTGTGGGTCACCATTTTGATATGTAGAGTGAATTTGATGCCTCCCTAGCTAAAGAGCTTATGGAAATAAAGGACCCTACTCTCATAGCAAAAGAGAGGGAGAGCTTGGCTCGTAGTAGCAGAGCCAAGAAGGTGTACAAAGAACGACCATATAAGGTATGTGGCTTGTGATGATATTATGAAGTGGGTGTTGATGAGCTATTTTCTTTTAAAGATGTTGTCCATTGCAAATATGGCAAATGGCCAAGGGTTTATGTTAGATATCCGTAACGCCACTACGGGCGTTACCACGAGAGGGGACGGCCTCTGGCTCACCACCCAGCCATAGAGGAAGAATGAGGATTGCCCCTCATCCCCCAGGCTATATAGTGTGTGGCCTACCGTCCACACTAGCTTGTGACTCCGCATGGGCGTCCTCTCCCACTGAACCCTGGACATGGCCATCCGGTCTGCCGTCGGTCTCACAGGCATTACAGCCTACGTGACATTACCCCCCCTTAAGAAGAGTTTTCGTCCTCGAAAACAAACTGGGGAAACCTTTTGGAAACTGCACTACGGCGTTCCTAGGTTGCCACCTCCTCATCTCTATCTGTCCATTTAACAAGTACCTCCTGGTACACTTTATGTCGGGTTTGTCTGTCACGATACTATAGAATCTTTTCAAATTCACCTTCTGCAAAGGTCACCTTTCTTCGTCCTTTATCCGCATAAGTTTTAGCGCGATCCTGAGCGCTACGAATGCTCTCTCGTGTGGCTCTGAGCATATCATTCATATCTTCAAGGAAATCCTTGACAGATTGAATCTTCTCCTTTTCTAGGCCTACAACCATCGGAGATCTCGGCTGGAATCCATACATTAACATGAATGGTGTAAATCCAGTCGCGCTGAGTGTTTGGAGCTGTTATAGGCAAACTCCAATAAGGGCAAGTACTCTTCCTAATTAGATTGCTTCTTACTAACATAAGAACGCAACATATCCTCTAGAATTTGGTTAACTCTTTCAGTTTGACCATCAGCCTCCGGATGATCTACCGTACTCATACTCAGAGTAGTATCCAACTTTTTGAAGATTTCCCTCCAAAAATGACTGTTGAACTTTCTATCTCTATCCGACACTATATCTGCGGGTAGGCCATATAGCTTGTAGAGATGTTCAATAAAGAGTTTTGCCAACTCTGGCATGTCCCACGTGTCCGGTCGAGCTCGACCGCCGCTACTACGGGCAATCCTACGTGCCATTACAGAATAAAGAGTTTTCGTCCTCGAAAACAAACTAGGGAAGTTATTGGTAAGCAAATGTCTAGTGGTACTCACGCAAGCCGTGATTTGGTATTTCAACCAAAACCCCAAGGCAAATTTCATGCCTTGATTTTGCATCATGTCATTAGCACAGAAGCTAATGTACTGGAGAGCACTCTAGTAGCGCAAGTTCTCAGACTATGCTACTAGATATTTGTAGACTATGCTACCATGTTGCATCACCAACTTGTTAAAACTTCTCCTTGGAAAGCTCTACGGCCATAGGAGAAATAAACTAGAGCCAATCTAATCATGCATCACAAGGATTAGTTCCAAAGTTGAGAGATACTTTCTCTCTTAGAGTAACATCTTTGCACAAGCATATGCTCTAGAATCTTGTTGAGTTTCTAACTACCATCAATCTACGGATGGTTAAACTCCACTCTAACTCAGAGTAAATGTAAGTTTTGAAAATTTCCCTTCAAATATAACAATCAAACTTCCTATCTCTTATGCCATACTATATCTGCTTGCGGGCAGACCATATAGTATGTGGAGATGTTTGATAAAGATTCTTGCACCACTACGGGTGTCTGGAGTTACATCCAATCACTTACAACTCTTTGTTGCTATTACCAGACACATCCCTTCAAGTATTGTCTGGACTCACACAACTATTCGAGTTTATGTGATATTTGAGGATATCCCTCCTTTCCCTCAAGAAAGGTTTTTGTCCTCAAAAACTCTACTCTCAAGCGGACTACGCACTAGTGTCATAGGTCCAAGAACAAATCTAGACTGTGTTTAATATATTTTTATTCATGAGTCCTTCCAAGAAACTTTTAAACATCTTGCAACGAAGATGTGGTATAGTGTCTATGCACATATGGTGGTACTATTGATAAACTGCTTTGCAACAGATCAGTGGTTTCACACTTGTAACAAAGTGCTTCATTGTTGCATATTATTACCCTTCATAAGCAGTTACACACTTATGAATCATTTGGGTGGGTTGTACCATCTATCAAGAAAAATTCCAAACTACTAATAACCACATTATCAATCCACAGATAATGACTGAGCTTGCTGCGAAGCCATAGGTTGCTAGATAATTGATGGTAATTACACAAGCCCAATGTCTCATTACATCATACATTCAATATAAATGCAAACATCATAGTACTTCATGATGATGAACTTAGGAATTTCATCCTATCCCTGTTTGGTGTTGGTAGACTAATGAAAGGTGATTAATGGGAGTATCATGGATCAAGGCTCTGATACTATATTTGTGTTTGCATGATTAGAGCTCATGTTATGGTGGGTGGAAGGTGCCAATGATGTGAGTGTAGGAGTAGAACTTGTGCAAAGAGAGATGGAGGTTCAAGCCATCAAGATAGTACTTTTAGAGAGAGGCATAGAGAGAGAGTAAGAGGGAGAGGGAGAGAAAGATGTGATAGCTAATAATAGAGAGATATTGCATAATGCAACAATGATAATACTTTCACCATGTACAATGATTTATATAAGCACCAAAGTCTCATCTTATGTTCTCTTATTAAGAGGGTGTTCACACACCAGTGGGTGGACACTTAACTAGACTTTAAAATATCCAAAGAAAAATGTGCCTTTTGTCTCTACGTATGTAAGGGCATGAACAAATAAAAAGAGGAAGGATATTGGGTATATTCGTGGGGGCTGCACAATTAAGAAACCCTATGTATCACACCCTATGTATCACGTGTGTTCAAGCGGTATTTAAAAAACCCCTCACCTTTGATTTTTTCATGAATAAAATGGTCCCTTTTTCTCTATGCACTTGTAAGCTTTTTTCAAAATCGATTTTTAAAAAAACCCAAATGTAAATATATTGATGTGAATTTACCTTAACATTTCGAATTAAAAAACCCTTTTCGACGATGAACTCACATGCTATACTTACATATTTTTAGGTGAGAGACTGTGCAATGCAACAATGATTGTATTATGAGAACTGAGCTATGATAATATAGTCACCATGTACAATGCTTTCTATAGGCACCAAGGCGCCATCTTATGTTCTCTTATTTAAGAGGGTGTTCACACACTTACTAGACTTCAAAATATCCAAAGAAAAATGTGCCTTTTTTCTCAACGTGTGTAAGGGCTTGAACAAATAAAAAGAGGAAGGAAATTGGGTATGTCTCACCTACTATCACATCCACTCTCTTTGTGTCTCAACAAACCCAATAAAAAAAGATCCATCGTAAGCCAGAATTCACACCCATGTAGTCTAAACTCTAATATGTTAGCTTTGCAGTAGCAAGCTAAGACTTTGAAGGTTTCCTTGCCCTTCCAAGATAGGATTTAATTCCTTGGGAAGAAGAGTATAAGAAAATATAATCTCAGGTGGAATACTTATCACCCACTACCATGCCTTCCCCTCTCTCTCACACACACTCTAGTCTCCCCCCATCTCTCTCTCTCTCACACACACACACACTCTAGTCTCCCCCCATCTCTCTCTCTCTCTCTCTCTTTCTCATGAATTGCATGACGTGAGAAAATCTTAAAACAAGCCTTTGGTCTGTGTGTGTGTAAAGGCACACACTTAGAGAGCTTAGGTTTGTTTCACCCCTACTAGCACATAGACCCCCCCTCTTTCTCTCACCCCTACTAACACATCTCTCTCTCTAAGATTCATAAGAGAAAAGGAAGGCGAGTCACAAATAACTCTCTCTCTCTAAAAGATTCATTTGAGAACAGGCACATTCACACCCGTGTCACATGTGGTCCCAACTTCCACGTCTCCTTCAACTTCGAGTCCTGCGTGGCACGTATGGCCGGCACGTCCGTGGCACGTATGGCCGGCACATCCGTGGCACGTAGACTACAGCGAGCGTCAGGATACAACATAAATCACAAGGTCTTGGCAGGAGACTACGTCAATCACTGTGACGTCCTTCCTTCCGGCAGATCAGATAGCGGGAACGTCGACCGGGTCTGTGGAAGCGGGACTCTTTCTTAGAGCGGATAGGACTGGTTCCTTGGAGAGCGGATGATAAGACTCGTTCTTTCCAGCCAGCGGCGTCGTGCAGCATATAAATACGACGTCAGGCGCATGAGGATCGGCGTAGCCTATTCTTCTGATCATCTATCTCCAATATCACAGCTTTCGCTCCTCATCATCTCCAATATCCCAGCGCGCTCACAGTCCGCAAGCCACAGCTATGGCAGCAGCTAGCAGCTTGCTGCTTCTACTGGCGGTGATGCTCATGTCTCCGCTCATATTAGAAGTGAGGGCCGCGGATGAAGACCCTCTGCAGGACTTCTGTGTGGCGGATAACACCAGCATGATCACCCTCAACGGGTTCGCCTGCAAGCCGGCCGATGAGGTGCAGGACGCCGACTTCAAGTTCACGATGCTTGAGCATCGCGCCAAACCTATCAAAGGGCTGGGCGTGTCCGTCAACCTGGCCAGTGCAGCCAACTTCTTTGCTCTCAACACGCAGGGCCTGTCCATCGCCCGCATCGACTTCGACCCCAAGGGATTAAACCCGCCCCACGTTCATCCCCGCGCCACCGAGGTGCTCTTCCTGGCCGAGGGCACGCTCAAGGTGGGCTTCGTCACCGCCACGCCCAACAATACCCTCTTTGAGCAGACCCTCTCCCCCGGCGATCTCTTTGTCTTCCCTCGCGGCCTTGTGCACTTCCAGCTCAACCCCGACAAGCACCAATCCGCCCTCGCCATCTCCGCCCTCAATAGCCAGAACCCGGGCACCTCGCAACTCGCCGCCGCTCTCTTCGACGCCTACCCACCCCTCCCCGAGGAGGTGCTAGAGATAGCCTTCGGCATCAACAAGGATGAGGTGGAAAGCCTCATTGCCAGCGTCGGCAAAACCCTTTCTTAGCTTGATTAGACGCCGCCAACTTATACACGCACACTCTCGTGACTAAACTAGTTCTCTCTCGTGAATATTTCTTTTGAAATAATGACTCTGTTTTCTTATCTCACGTGATTATTGACAAAAAAAAAAAAACTACATGGGCCATGGCCTCACAAAATTTTATGAATATTGCCCATTGTGTAACTAGGTTTTAAAAACTTGATTATCACGTTTTTAGAATATAACTATACCTTTACAGCTTATACACACACTCATAGGTTTATGAAAAAGAGAGAGAGATTTTGAGAGAGAGAGAGAGAGAGAGAGAGAGAGAGAGAGAGAATGTGTTCTTCATAATCAATCGAGATGATTGAGATCTAGATTGAGATTCAAATCAAGACTCTGAGTGAGATCAAGGTCAAGATTGAGGTGTGAGACAAATATTGTGCCTGGTTATATTGTTTGGGAAATTTCATTTTAAGTCCCTACAGAGGCTAGAATGTGCAAAATTGTTATATTTGAGTCTCTGCAAGACGAGAGTGCAAGTGTGAGTGTGAGTGTGTTATAATAATTCTCTAAGATTAAAATTGTGATAAGCTCTCTACTACTACTACAGAGGTTAAAAGAGTCTCTACAGAGATGCGAGTGCAATGCGAGTGATGGATCGCGGGTGGTCGGATGGATCAAGCTTCTTTTAGAGTAATACATGTCATTAATGAAGAAAACATAAGTTGTTGATAATGCACAAACTGTGAATGGGAGGTATAATTGGATATCTTACCCTTACAATGTCATGCCTCATTTTTGGGATTCTCCCCAATGGGATAATCCAACCACCAAGGGCAATATTTCTTCTCCCAATCACTAAGCCCATGATCTTGCATCCAAGAGGGGAAAATGCATCCCTTCCTAGAAGAATCTATCCACTCCTCCACAAAATCTGGCATATCCTCAATAGAGTGCTCATCATGTAGCTTCACTCATTAGGGGACATTTGAACATATTTTGGGACTTTTACTAATGAAAGTAATTAACAGACCAATAGGAATAGAGGATTGTGCACATTTGGTCTCCTTTGAATATAGGGAGGGAGACTAGGCTATAGGGAGGGGGACTAGGCTTTTAGTATTAATAATTATACTTGTCCCTTTAAAAAAGTAGGGGGTTTAGGGTAGGTATGGTCCCACCATTTTCGTGGCTCAAAAAATCCTTAAAATTTTGAAATTTTTGAGATCCCCCCAAAACTCACTTTCCCCCCCAAAAACCCATCTCAAATTTCATTGTAGTCAAAAATTTTATTTTCAAGTCCGCTTTCCCTCTTGAACGTCCAAATCAAACTCTTTCTCCCTTCCTCTTCCATCTTTATCTCATTTGCCCAACCCTAATGAAACCATTAAAGCCCGAAACCCTAAACTTTCTCCTCCATCTTAATCTCCCTCCCTTCTCGGAGCTCCATCTCTTTCATCTTCAAGGCTCCCGTAAAACCCTAGTTTGCACATCATCTTTGATCTCTTTCATTTTTACTCTAACCCTAACCTTTCTATTCTAGCTTCCAAGAAGATATGGCCACACCAAGAAGACTAAAAGACGAGATCGAGGAGATATCCCTGCACAACAAGAAGGACGATGATGGTGCTTGGGTGGGAGAGGCATTTCGTAAGCTCACTTGCGTTTATCTATAGCCTGCTGTAATCGGCCTCACCGAGCTCTACGTCAAAATGTATTGGAGCACCATTGGAAAGGTCGTTTACAAGGCTTCAAGAAGGCAAGCAATGGAAAACTAGTGGCCATGGTACAACATGTTTACAGAGCACGAGATATCCATGTTTGCCAACAAACTCGATTTCCATGCAATTGTAAGTATCGCGGGTAGAAAGGGATATGTGAGATTTTATAACAGAGATGTTTCAATCTAAGTGAACTTTTTTCTTGTTTGCAGATATTTTTCCTTCAAACATGGTAGAGGAGCAGCTATTGGAAAGCCTTACTGGAACATTTCAAGCATTGCATGATGCAGACATTGGTGAGCCAATGTTTTCTTGTAGGTCATTTTGGAGGTTATTCATAGGGTCTTTTAGTAGAGAGAGAAAAAGGAGCGCATCCAATCAGGAAGAAGGCAACGTTACATTGAAAAATAGGTTATTTCTTTTTTCTAAATCCAAAAAATCTTCTTTTTCACCTCAAAATATGCTCTACTTACACTTGATAGTCACTTTTCACACCCGAATGCATTAAACACACCTACACTTTTGTAGGGAGGGAAACTTCTATTCGTATCTATGTATTAAATACACATCTTTGCAAAGGAGGAAAAATTCCCTCCTTCTCAAACTTCCTCTTGGGCTTAAACAATATCTCACGCTCTTTTCATTTCCTCTATCTTCTGCTGCACTCCATTTTCTGAAGCTTTTGCCTTTTGTACTCCATTTCTTCTTGAAAAGATGGGTAGCAAATCTCATTTTATATCATCTCGATTTTGCCCCGCTAATGCCATCATAGATGATTCAATTCCTAGGGCAAGGAGACCAAGATCATCAGTGTTTGCTATACTTGTATCCAACTCTCTCAATGTGCAAAATCAGTGGACTGAAGTTCTAATCACCAAGGGCACATGGTTCCTTATGCAGTCAAGGAAGAGAAGAAAGACAAGCAACAAGAATACATTTAGGGCATCATGGAAAGGAAGAGTGAAAGACTTCAAGATAGAGCCTGGAAGGAAAACCATCAAGGAAGTCCTAGTGCAGCATATATATATATGCATAATGAGCTTGTGCTTGAGAATCCAAATGACATAAAATTACCCTCGCATAGACCAAACTGTAGGTTAATCTATTCCTTGTCAATCTTTCATTTTCTCATAATGGTCTAATGAACTATGTAAACTGTCCACGTCTATGGTTGAAGATGTGTACCCCTTAACTCATATGAGGAGTGGGAGCCAGTTCAGTGCATCATTGGAATTATGAATGTGGTTCACGCACACATTGGTTGGCTACAGTATGAGGGAAGGAGAAACAAAAGCCTTGTAGATGCAGGAATCTTTTTCTATGATCATTTCTATCGTCTGCTAAACAAGAAACACAATCATGGTTTCTTGGAAGAGCTACCTTTGCAAGCTGAGTGGAACTACATGGATTGGCCTATCCCATACCCCTCAGTAAAGGGGTCTGCAAAGAGCAACCTCTTCAAGGATGTGCAACGCTCTCTACGAGGGATCATTCCAACTCATGTCATAAAAATCATTGTTTACCTACCAATTACTATGTTCGCAAAACTTTTTAGCTTATTTTAGGTGAAGATAGCGAGAACCATGCTCGTCCTCGCAAGCAAAGCTTTGGACACATTCCTCTTAGTAAGACTTCTTGATAAGGGATGGCCGAGTAAAGCTTTTGACGATATCCATTGTAACATTGCACTGGAGACAATAGTTACGAAGTACATGATTGCAACTCAAACTTTCATCTTGTCCTTCTGGTATAGCAGGTTATGTTACATCAATGGAGAGTTGGTACCAATGGATCAGGAAGCCGCAAGTGGTGCAATGGATGACAAAGTCATACACATTGAAGTGAGTGATGAAGCTTCAACACTGGTGACAATTGTTTCTATACGAGAGAAATGCAATTTACAACAGCTAAGGAAGGATATTGTCGAAGAATTCTTGCAAGACACACCGGCACACTTTAATTTCATTCACAATGGAAGAAAGGTCCTCCTTAGAAGGGAGCAACTAATACAATGTAAAGAATTGGGTAACACAGTCAAAATCATTCCTACTTGACAATACTCACTCCAATGTACTCTCCTGACATAATTAATCAAGTCTATCTTATTAATGACACTCCTACTTGAGATTACAAATTTGAATGTACTCTTTTAACATAATTAATCAAAAGCCTTTTGTTCGAGGTAGTACTTTTAAAAAACAAGACAATGTATACTATTTTCCAAGACACATTACTTGAGTAAGAATAGAACAGTTGAAGACATTACATTACAAAAAAGCAATTCTCATTACATAATCTTGTACAAAGTCTTTTGATTTGTACAATCCATCTAAATATGGAATCAATTGTTCTTCCAAATAAACATCATCTGCATTACCTTTGAAAGGAAGGGGTGATATCCATGTTCCAATGGGATTATACATAGCCTTCTTAGGGGTATCGTCAATTAATAATGTATTTGTGGGATTATACGAGTGTTGGATAGCCACATAGCGCTTCATAAGTAAGGGCACCCCAAGTTTGTTGGGAAGAAAAATACCTGGGTCAATGTAATAGTGCCCTTGGTCATATACAAAATACAATTTTGTTTCCTCAATCTTAGATTGTCTCAAAACTAGTGTGATAAGAGGCCTCAAATTATGCGTCATCATTGAGAACCAGATGGGCAATCTAAAGTGCTTAGTTACAATGTTGATAAATTAATATAGTTTAGGCCTTAGCATGACATGCATTTCCCCGACTTTGTAATTCCCTGTAACACTTGGTCCAAAGCTCTTGGGCTATCTTTTGAGCAGCAATCCATTAACATCCAAGATGATAAGCCTCCTTAGCATCTGGAACCATTATTGACATGATTCTAATCAATCTGAATATGATTGAAACTTATAATCATTTGTTAAGTGACAAAAACAGCTAATAGAAACAATTCTTAAAATTGAGTTGGTTACATTACATCAGGTAAATTAGGCTTGGGATCTTCATCAAGCTTGGGATCCTCATCAGATTTAGGTTCTTCAATCATTGTTCACCTCCATACTAGGTCCCGGCTCGGCCTTTGCAGTCTACTTCACGTCTCTCTTCTCTTTAGGCTTTGGCTCTACCTCTTCAGCTTGCTCTACCTCATCAGCCTTGGGATGTTCAATGTTAACCTCCACATTGGACATTGGCTCTGCCTCTATGTGCTCAAAGGGCTTTGGCTTACCCCCTACAGCCTGAAGGAGCACCTCGACGCCTGCAGGATCGGGGAATTCGGGCTAGTTCTCCTCAAACATCTTTGTTCTATTCTTTAGTATTAATCGTATCTGGTCACTTTGTATTGCTCCACATAGTTCCTATCAAAAAAACAAAATTCACAATGTCAAACCACAAATCTAGCTAAATCAACGTCCACCCAATGATTCTTCCACTTACCTTGGACATGAAGGGATTCTTGGAGAAGAGACTCTGGAGAATATATTCTGCATGTATCATCGATCTCCATCCACCACAGGAGTGTGAGTCTCCTTGCTTGGGCACTTGAACAGGCTTGACCTCTGATTTGTACAGTTCATAGTCTCCATATAGGGAACCAAGAACATGAAGAAACCTTTTTATACACTTGCATAATATATAAGCTTTCACAATAAGATACATTACCAACTTCAAGGAGCCATAGATACTAGAGAAAGGTGCTTTGAATGTTTACTGACAGGCCTAACTCAGGATGTGACCTTGGTACTGAATGAAGAGTCCACACGATTCTCTTATCCAATTCTATAACGGCAAGGCTCCAATGGTTCCTACAAAAGAAGAAATATCTAAGACTAAGGCATCCCCTATCTATTAGATGCATATAACTAAAAAGATAGAGGAGTAACGTACCTTGATTCGTATGGAAAAATTAATACGGTAACCTCCAGCATGTTCAAATAGGTGAACCACTTTTGAATCTCTTGCTAGGAAGTACTCCTTCTTCTTAGCAGTGGTGCCAGCTGAGAGTTAAGAATAAACACCTCAGAATGGCTCTCACGTGGAAGCTGGCACTTTATTAAACTGTAAAAACAAGGGTAACTCATTGAGGAAAAAGGGAAGAACTAACGGAAGGACCATATTATCAGAAAATGCAATTTGCATACCTACTTTAAATAGATGTATAGGATAGTATCTGTGATTTGTGATGTCCTATCCATCAAAGTTCTTACATCCGCGATGTCAAGAGAGAGCTATCGCTCACCATCTTCCATATTCACGAAGACAAAAATTTCCCCTTGCAAGCTCCTTAACATCTCCAGGTTGACTGACTCCAACTCTTCTGTTTCTTTGATGTACTGTTCTTGGAGATTCTTTGGGTTCGTTTCTACTTATTGATCCTTGTCTTTTCTTGCCTTCTGCTCTTCCTCCCATCTAGCCTCCCATTCTGCCCTGGCTCTTGTGTTAATATCATGTGTAATCTCTACAGTTTTTATTTTATCCTGAGGAGCTCTTGCTCTGGTGGAATCATGAGAATGCTTTTCATTTTGGGTCTATAAGCTCTGCAGGGCCTAGAGGCTTCTCATACCTCCACCTAAGCCTCTTCAGTGTCTCACTATCCTTGGGCATTATAGTCATCCTATGTGTGTGGGCACACACAACACATAGGTCATTGGAACTTGTACTCTATGAGAAAGTCTTCAGCAGCCTCTGATAGACAGAGCAAGGCTGTCCTCTTCCACCTTAGGCTCCAGTTCTCACATATAGACCTGCACACCCTCTAGAAAGGGAGCTTGGGAACACATAACTCTACACAATTCTGCGCCTTCCTGATCTCCCTCAGAATGTAGAAGTTTTGTGAAAATCTCCTTCCTGTGTAGCTAGGTTTTAAAAACTTGATTATCACGTTTTTAGAATATAAATATACCTTTACAACTTATACACACTCATAGGTTTATGAAAAATAGAGATAGATATTGAGAGAGAGAGAGAGAGAGAGAGAGAGAGAGAGAGAGAACATGTGTTCTTCATAAATCAATCGAGATGATTGAGATCTAGATTGAGATTCAAATCAAGACTCTAAGTGAGATCAAGGTCAAGATTGAGGTTGAGACAAATATTGTGCTTGGTTATATTGTTTGGGAAATTTCATTTTAAGTCCCTATAGAGGCTAGAATGTGCAAAATTGTTATATTTGAGTCTCTGCAAGACGAGAGTGAAAGTGTGAGTGTGAGTGTGAGTGTGAGTGTGTTATAACAATTTTCTAAGATTAAAATTGTGATAAGCCCTTTACTACTACAGAGGTTAAAAGAGTCTCTACAGAGATACAAGTGATGGATCACGGGTGGTCGGATGGATCAAGCTTCTTTTAGAGTAATACATGTCATTAATGAAGAAAACATAAGTTGTTGATAATGCACAAACTGTGAATGGGAGGTATAATTGGATATCTTACCCTTATAATGACATGCATGCCTCATTTTTGGGATTCTTCCCAATGGGATAATCCAACCACCAAGGGAAATATTCCTTCTCCCAATCACTAAGCCCATGATCTTGCATCTAAGAGGGAAAAATGCATCCCTTCCTAGAAGAATCTATCCACCACTCCTCCACAAAATCTGGCATATCCTCATCAATAGAGTGCTCATCATGTAGCTTCACCATTGTGTAGCTAGGTTTTAAAAACTTGATTATCATGTTTTTAGAATATAACTATACCTTTACAACTCATACACACTCATAGGTTTATGAAAACGAGAGATAGAGAGAGAGAGAGAGAGAGAGAGAGAGAGAGAGAGAAACACAAGGCATCTCTGTAGAGGCATTCAAGATGTTTGGCTTTGAAGGATTTCACCTCTCTTAGAGATGTCGATTGAAAGCTTTTAAGCAAGGCTACATAGAATTCAAGGAATGACAATTCTAAGATCGATCTTTCTTTTGCCATTGCTTCACTTGGTTTTGTTTTTTAGAAACATCTCGTAGCATGATCCATCTTCCAGTATGTTGTCATCTAAACGTACCGCTTCTTTACAACATTGATCGAATGTTTTCGGGTTGGATACAACGAGTGATCAAGTTGTGTAACTTGTTATTCTTTAAGCCATCATGAAACATCTCTTCAATTGAGAATCATTGAAGTTCTCCCATGACTCACATCGTGAGTCCAAGAGTTTTATTTGAAGGATAAAGTCTTTAATGGTTTCATTTGGTTTACGCCGCTCAATCAAATAGAGTTCTTTCGCTACACTCCACTGATCACCTTGTCTTGAAAAGTTGTGGATAAAGACTAACTTTAAGGTTTTGAAGTTGGTCTTGGTCGCCCGGCGGCATCAATGTGATAAACCATCGACTAGCTTTTCCTTCTAAGCGTAGGTTCAACACATGTACCTTGGTAGGGTAGTTTGGATTTCCAAAGAAAGGTTTTTCCGACACAAAATATTTTTAAGAAATAGTAAATTTTTAAATTAAATAATATGAACTTTAAAAATAATATTATTTATCTAATTTCAAAACATAATCCTTTAAAATTGGTGATTTTATATTAATAAGTTATATATATTTTATTATTTAAAATTTTATATTTTCTTTTTCTTTTTTTAAAAATACTAAAAATATACTAAATTAACTTTTTCAAAAATATATTTTTGAAAAAAATAGGAAGGTGGGAAGGAGGTGCCACGTGTCATAGGCGTGCATGCCACGTGGCATTTTCTTAACATGTGGTACTATTATGGCTGATGTGGCATGCCATGTCAGCAAGTGCGAGGTGGCATGCAAAGGTGGAAAGAAGATGTGGCATTAATGATGACTAGGATGATGAGGTGGAAAGTCAACTAGGTTGACCATGTTGACATGGAGAGTGGAGGTGACAAGGTGCTTATGTGGATCTGATGTGGACATAAAGCGGTATGCATATATAAGATTTGTGTTTACCCAAGCCTCACACATGGCATGATATCTAGGCTTTGAAGTTTACCAAGCCTAGATTTCCAAACCTAACTAGGATTGGTTTTAGACTTGAAAAGAGGAGAGTGGACACAATATGGAAATTTTCACTGGGGAGGATTGAAAATGAACCTTTCCATACTTAAATTAAGCTAAATTTTTTTAATAAATTCATGGTAATAAGTATATTGATCCTTCCTAGAGTTTTTAGATTGAAAGATTCAATATTTAATTTTCTAGAATTAAATTACAATTGATTTAATAGGCCTCTAACAGTCATAACAAATTTTCCAAAGTAAATCTACAAAAATCCAACCGTTAGATTTATAATTTTACCTTAGATCCACATTCTACTTATCTTCCCTAGGTAGATGTGATGGGAGGACAAAATAGTATGTTTTTTAACAATTCTAATGCCTTTTAAATAATATACAAAATAGTAGAATACATCAAAAATTACTCAATAAATCAAGTTAAGCTCTATGTTATTTGAATTTGTGATATGCAAATTGGAAACATCATATGAGTAATAATGTAAAAGTTATAGGTAATTTACTCACATTCAGTGTACCTATCCAAACCGCCGACAGGGCCTGTATACAATTTTGGTTCCCAAAGAAAAGGGGATTTGCAATTATTGGATATTCGATCAAATTATAGTTTTAGTTGCCCAACTTTGCATATGATGTTTCATTAGAAGACCTTGAAGTGAAACTCCTTGGCTAACTAAGAGAGATTCGCTATTCTTGTTGAAAAAATGCTTGTTTTCAGGCTAAACCCAAGGGCGCCCACTAAACGAAACTAGATAACTTCATCTTGCAAACCACCCAATAATGATTTTGGTTGAGACTGAACTCCCGAGATGTTGCAAGGCTAACAACATTTCTCTCTATAAAGATAAAAATTATTCTAATTGGAATCTGGCTGAGAGGAAACCCCCGACTCGGGCTTAATTTAAAAGATTGGGTGGAGACAGAATGCAAGCCAATGCCACAATCAATGAGCGATTACCTTTGCCTCTCAACAAGGAGGATCTAGAATTGGTTGGACGAAGGCAAGGAGGAAGGATGACTTGCCCGAACTAGTTGAAATTCTTGTTAATTAGATGGGAATTATCACGTTTTTAGAATATAACTATACCTTTACAGCTTATACACACACTCATAGGTTTATGAAAAAGAGAGAGAGATTTTGAGAGAGAGAGAGAGAGAGAGAGAGAGAGAGAGAGAGAGAGAGAATGTGTTCTTCATAATCAATCGAGATGATTGAGATCTAGATTGAGATTCAAATCAAGACTCTGAGTGAGATCAAGGTCAAGATTGAGGTGTGAGACAAATATTGTGCCTGGTTATATTGTTTGGGAAATTTCATTTTAAGTCCCTACAGAGGCTAGAATGTGCAAAATTGTTATATTTGAGTCTCTGCAAGACGAGAGTGCAAGTGTGAGTGTGAGTGTGTTATAATAATTCTCTAAGATTAAAATTGTGATAAGCTCTCTACTACTACTACAGAGGTTAAAAGAGTCTCTACAGAGATGCGAGTGCAATGCGAGTGATGGATCGCGGGTGGTCGGATGGATCAAGCTTCTTTTAGAGTAATACATGTCATTAATGAAGAAAACATAAGTTGTTGATAATGCACAAACTGTGAATGGGAGGTATAATTGGATATCTTACCCTTACAATGTCATGCCTCATTTTTGGGATTCTCCCCAATGGGATAATCCAACCACCAAGGGCAATATTTCTTCTCCCAATCACTAAGCCCATGATCTTGCATCCAAGAGGGGAAAATGCATCCCTTCCTAGAAGAATCTATCCACTCCTCCACAAAATCTGGCATATCCTCAATAGAGTGCTCATCATGTAGCTTCACTCATTAGGGGACATTTGAACATATTTTGGGACTTTTACTAATGAAAGTAATTAACAGACCAATAGGAATAGAGGATTGTGCACATTTGGTCTCCTTTGAATATAGGGAGGGAGACTAGGCTATAGGGAGGGGGACTAGGCTTTTAGTATTAATAATTATACTTGTCCCTTTAAAAAAGTAGGGGGTTTAGGGTAGGTATGGTCCCACCATTTTCGTGGCTCAAAAAATCCTTAAAATTTTGAAATTTTTGAGATCCCCCCAAAACTCACTTTCCCCCCCAAAAACCCATCTCAAATTTCATTGTAGTCAAAAATTTTATTTTCAAGTCCGCTTTCCCTCTTGAACGTCCAAATCAAACTCTTTCTCCCTTCCTCTTCCATCTTTATCTCATTTGCCCAACCCTAATGAAACCATTAAAGCCCGAAACCCTAAACTTTCTCCTCCATCTTAATCTCCCTCCCTTCTCGGAGCTCCATCTCTTTCATCTTCAAGGCTCCCGTAAAACCCTAGTTTGCACATCATCTTTGATCTCTTTCATTTTTACTCTAACCCTAACCTTTCTATTCTAGCTTCCAAGAAGATATGGCCACACCAAGAAGACTAAAAGACGAGATCGAGGAGATATCCCTGCACAACAAGAAGGACGATGATGGTGCTTGGGTGGGAGAGGCATTTCGTAAGCTCACTTGCGTTTATCTATAGCCTGCTGTAATCGGCCTCACCGAGCTCTACGTCAAAATGTATTGGAGCACCATTGGAAAGGTCGTTTACAAGGCTTCAAGAAGGCAAGCAATGGAAAACTAGTGGCCATGGTACAACATGTTTACAGAGCACGAGATATCCATGTTTGCCAACAAACTCGATTTCCATGCAATTGTAAGTATCGCGGGTAGAAAGGGATATGTGAGATTTTATAACAGAGATGTTTCAATCTAAGTGAACTTTTTTCTTGTTTGCAGATATTTTTCCTTCAAACATGGTAGAGGAGCAGCTATTGGAAAGCCTTACTGGAACATTTCAAGCATTGCATGATGCAGACATTGGTGAGCCAATGTTTTCTTGTAGGTCATTTTGGAGGTTATTCATAGGGTCTTTTAGTAGAGAGAGAAAAAGGAGCGCATCCAATCAGGAAGAAGGCAACGTTACATTGAAAAATAGGTTATTTCTTTTTTCTAAATCCAAAAAATCTTCTTTTTCACCTCAAAATATGCTCTACTTACACTTGATAGTCACTTTTCACACCCGAATGCATTAAACACACCTACACTTTTGTAGGGAGGGAAACTTCTATTCGTATCTATGTATTAAATACACATCTTTGCAAAGGAGGAAAAATTCCCTCCTTCTCAAACTTCCTCTTGGGCTTAAACAATATCTCACGCTCTTTTCATTTCCTCTATCTTCTGCTGCACTCCATTTTCTGAAGCTTTTGCCTTTTGTACTCCATTTCTTCTTGAAAAGATGGGTAGCAAATCTCATTTTATATCATCTCGATTTTGCCCCGCTAATGCCATCATAGATGATTCAATTCCTAGGGCAAGGAGACCAAGATCATCAGTGTTTGCTATACTTGTATCCAACTCTCTCAATGTGCAAAATCAGTGGACTGAAGTTCTAATCACCAAGGGCACATGGTTCCTTATGCAGTCAAGGAAGAGAAGAAAGACAAGCAACAAGAATACATTTAGGGCATCATGGAAAGGAAGAGTGAAAGACTTCAAGATAGAGCCTGGAAGGAAAACCATCAAGGAAGTCCTAGTGCAGCATATATATATATGCATAATGAGCTTGTGCTTGAGAATCCAAATGACATAAAATTACCCTCGCATAGACCAAACTGTAGGTTAATCTATTCCTTGTCAATCTTTCATTTTCTCATAATGGTCTAATGAACTATGTAAACTGTCCACGTCTATGGTTGAAGATGTGTACCCCTTAACTCATATGAGGAGTGGGAGCCAGTTCAGTGCATCATTGGAATTATGAATGTGGTTCACGCACACATTGGTTGGCTACAGTATGAGGGAAGGAGAAACAAAAGCCTTGTAGATGCAGGAATCTTTTTCTATGATCATTTCTATCGTCTGCTAAACAAGAAACACAATCATGGTTTCTTGGAAGAGCTACCTTTGCAAGCTGAGTGGAACTACATGGATTGGCCTATCCCATACCCCTCAGTAAAGGGGTCTGCAAAGAGCAACCTCTTCAAGGATGTGCAACGCTCTCTACGAGGGATCATTCCAACTCATGTCATAAAAATCATTGTTTACCTACCAATTACTATGTTCGCAAAACTTTTTAGCTTATTTTAGGTGAAGATAGCGAGAACCATGCTCGTCCTCGCAAGCAAAGCTTTGGACACATTCCTCTTAGTAAGACTTCTTGATAAGGGATGGCCGAGTAAAGCTTTTGACGATATCCATTGTAACATTGCACTGGAGACAATAGTTACGAAGTACATGATTGCAACTCAAACTTTCATCTTGTCCTTCTGGTATAGCAGGTTATGTTACATCAATGGAGAGTTGGTACCAATGGATCAGGAAGCCGCAAGTGGTGCAATGGATGACAAAGTCATACACATTGAAGTGAGTGATGAAGCTTCAACACTGGTGACAATTGTTTCTATACGAGAGAAATGCAATTTACAACAGCTAAGGAAGGATATTGTCGAAGAATTCTTGCAAGACACACCGGCACACTTTAATTTCATTCACAATGGAAGAAAGGTCCTCCTTAGAAGGGAGCAACTAATACAATGTAAAGAATTGGGTAACACAGTCAAAATCATTCCTACTTGACAATACTCACTCCAATGTACTCTCCTGACATAATTAATCAAGTCTATCTTATTAATGACACTCCTACTTGAGATTACAAATTTGAATGTACTCTTTTAACATAATTAATCAAAAGCCTTTTGTTCGAGGTAGTACTTTTAAAAAACAAGACAATGTATACTATTTTCTAAGACACATTACTTGAGTAAGAATAGAACAGTTGAAGACATTACATTACAAAAAAGCAATTCTCATTACATAATCTTGTACAAAGTCTTTTGATTTGTACAATCCATCTAAATATGGAATCAATTGTTCTTCCAAATAAACATCATCTGCATTACCTTTGAAAGGAAGGGGTGATATCCATGTTCCAATGGGATTATACATAGCCTTCTTAGGGGTATCGTCAATTAATAATGTATTTGTGGGATTATACGAGTGTTGGATAGCCACATAGCGCTTCATAAGTAAGGGCACCCCAAGTTTGTTGGGAAGAAAAATACCTGGGTCAATGTAATAGTGCCCTTGGTCATATACAAAATACAATTTTGTTTCCTCAATCTTAGATTGTCTCAAAACTAGTGTGATAAGAGGCCTCAAATTATGCGTCATCATTGAGAACCAGATGGGCAATCTAAAGTGCTTAGTTACAATGTTGATAAATTAATACAGTTTAGGCCTTAGCATGACATGCATTTCCCCGACTTTGTAATTCCCTGTAACACTTGGTCCAAAGCTCTTGGGCTATCTTTTGAGCAGCAATCCATTAACATCCAAGATGATAAGCCTCCTTAGCATCTGGAACCATTATTGACATGATTCTAATCAATCTGAATATGATTGAAACTTATAATCATTTGTTAAGTGACAAAAACAGCTAATAGAAACAATTCTTAAAATTGAGTTGGTTACATTACATCAGGTAAATTAGGCTTGGGATCTTCATCAAGCTTGGGATCCTCATCAGATTTAGGTTCTTCAATCATTGTTCACCTCCATACTAGGTCCCGGCTCGGCCTTTGCAGTCTACTTCACGTCTCTCTTCTCTTTAGGCTTTGGCTCTACCTCTTCAGCTTGCTCTACCTCATCAGCCTTGGGATGTTCAATGTTAACCTCCACATTGGACATTGGCTCTGCCTCTATGTGCTCAAAGGGCTTTGGCTTACCCCCTACAGCCTGAAGGAGCACCTCGACGCCTGCAGGATCGGGGAATTCGGGCTAGTTCTCCTCAAACATCTTTGTTCTATTCTTTAGTATTAATCGTATCTGGTCACTTTGTATTGCTCCACATAGTTCCTATCAAAAAAACAAAATTCACAATGTCAAACCACAAATCTAGCTAAATCAACGTCCACCCAATGATTCTTCCACTTACCTTGGACATGAAGGGATTCTTGGAGAAGAGACTCTGGAGAATATATTCTGCATGTATCATCGATCTCCATCCACCACAGGAGTGTGAGTCTCCTTGCTTGGGCACTTGAACAGGCTTGACCTCTGATTTGTACAGTTCATAGTCTCCATATAGGGAACCAAGAACATGAAGAAACCTTTTTATACACTTGCATAATATATAAGCTTTCACAATAAGATACATTACCAACTTCAAGGAGCCATAGATACTAGAGAAAGGTGCTTTGAATGTTTACTGACAGGCCTAACTCAGGATGTGACCTTGGTACTGAATGAAGAGTCCACACGATTCTCTTATCCAATTCTATAACGGCAAGGCTCCAATGGTTCCTACAAAAGAAGAAATATCTAAGACTAAGGCATCCCCTATCTATTAGATGCATATAACTAAAAAGATAGAGGAGTAACGTACCTTGATTCGTATGGAAAAATTAATACGGTAACCTCCAGCATGTTCAAATAGGTGAACCACTTTTGAATCTCTTGCTAGGAAGTACTCCTTCTTCTTAGCAGTGGTGCCAGCTGAGAGTTAAGAATAAACACCTCAGAATGGCTCTCACGTGGAAGCTGGCACTTTATTAAACTGTAAAAACAAGGGTAACTCATTGAGGAAAAAGGGAAGAACTAACGGAAGGACCATATTATCAGAAAATGCAATTTGCATACCTACTTTAAATAGATGTATAGGATAGTATCTGTGATTTGTGATGTCCTATCCATCAAAGTTCTTACATCCGCGATGTCAAGAGAGAGCTATCGCTCACCATCTTCCATATTCACGAAGACAAAAATTTCCCCTTGCAAGCTCCTTAACATCTCCAAGTTGACTGACTCCAACTCTTCTGTTTCTTTGATGTACTGTTCTTGGAGATTCTTTGGGTTCGTTTCTACTTATTGATCCTTGTCTTTTCTTGCCTTCTGCTCTTCCTCCCATCTAGCCTCCCATTCTGCCCTGGCTCTTGTGTTAATATCATGTGTAATCTCTACAGTTTTTATTTTATCCTGAGGAGCTCTTGCTCTGGTGGAATCATGAGAATGCTTTTCATCTTTGGGTCTATAAGCTCTGCAGGGCCTAGAGGCTTCTCATACCTCCACCTAAGCCTCTTCAGTGTCTCACTATCCTTGGGCATTATAGTCATCCTATGTGTGTGGGCACACACAACACACAGGTCATTGGAACTTGTACTCTATGAGAAAGTCTTCAGCAGCCTCTGATAGACAGAGCAAGGCTGTCCTCTTCCACCTTAGGCTCCAGTTCTCACATATAGACCTGCACACCCTCTAGAAAGGGATCTTGGGAACACATAACTCTACACAATTCTGCGCCTTCCTGATCTCCCTCAGAATGTAGAAGTTTTGTGAAAATCTCCTTCCTGTGTAGCTAGGTTTTAAAAACTTGATTATCACGTTTTTAGAATATAAATATACCTTTACAACTTATACACACTCATAGGTTTATGAAAAATAGAGATAGATATTGAGAGAGAGAGAGAGAGAGAGAGAGAGAGAGAGAGAGAGAGAGAACATGTGTTCTTCATAAATCAATCGAGATGATTGAGATCTAGATTGAGATTCAAATCAAGACTCTAAGTGAGATCAAGGTCAAGATTGAGGTTGAGACAAATATTGTGCTTGGTTATATTGTTTGGGAAATTTCATTTTAAGTCCCTATAGAGGCTAGAATGTGCAAAATTGTTATATTTGAGTCTCTGCAAGACGAGAGTGAAAGTGTGAGTGTGAGTGTGAGTGTGAGTGTGAGTGTGTTATAACAATTTTCTAAGATTAAAATTGTGATAAGCCCTTTACTACTACAGAGGTTAAAAGAGTCTCTACAGAGATACAAGTGATGGATCACGGGTGGTCGGATGGATCAAGCTTCTTTTAGAGTAATACATGTCATTAATGAAGAAAACATAAGTTGTTGATAATGCACAAACTGTGAATGGGAGGTATAATTGGATATCTTACCCTTATAATGACATGCATGCCTCATTTTTGGGATTCTTCCCAATGGGATAATCCAACCACCAAGGGAAATATTCCTTCTCCCAATCACTAAGCCCATGATCTTGCATCTAAGAGGGAAAAATGCATCCCTTCCTAGAAGAATCTATCCACCACTCCTCCACAAAATCTGGCATATCCTCATCAATAGAGTGCTCATCATGTAGCTTCACCATTGTGTAGCTAGGTTTTAAAAACTTGATTATCATGTTTTTAGAATATAACTATACCTTTACAACTCATACACACTCATAGGTTTATGAAAACGAGAGATAGAGAGAGAGAGAGAGAGAGAGAGAGAGAAACACAAGGCATCTCTGTAGAGGCATTCAAGATGTTTGGCTTTAAAGGATTTCACCTCTCTTAGAGATGTCGATTGAAAGCTTTTAAGCAAGGCTACATAGAATTCAAGGAATGACAATTCTAAGATCGATCTTTCTTTTGCCATTGCTTCACTTGGTTTTGTTTTTTAGAAACATCTCGTAGCATGATCCATCTTCCAGTATGTTGTCATCTAAACGTACCGCTTCTTTACAACATTGATCGAATGTTTTCGGGTTGGATACAACGAGTGATCAAGTTGTGTAACTTGTTATTCTTTAAGCCATCATGAAACATCTCTTCAATTGAGAATCATTGAAGTTCTCCCATGACTCACATCGTGAGTCCAAGAGTTTTATTTGAAGGATAAAGTCTTTAATGGTTTCATTTGGTTTACGCCGCTCAATCAAATAGAGTTCTTTCGCTACACTCCACTGATCACCTTGTCTTGAAAAGTTGTGGATAAAGACTAACTTTAAGGTTTTGAAGTTGGTCTTGGTCGCCCGGCGGCATCAATGTGATAAACCATCGACTAGCTTTTCCTTCTAAGCGTAGGTTCAACACATGTACCTTGGTAGGGTAGTTTGGATTTCCAAAGAAAGGTTTTTCCGACACAAAATATTTTTAAGAAATAGTAAATTTTTAAATTAAATAATATGAACTTTAAAAATAATATTATTTATCTAATTTCAAAACATAATCCTTTAAAATTGGTGATTTTATATTAATAAGTTATATATATTTTATTATTTAAAATTTTATATTTTCTTTTTCTTTTTTTAAAAATACTAAAAATATACTAAATTAACTTTTTCAAAAATATATTTTTGAAAAAAATAGGAAGGTGGGAAGGAGGTGCCACGTGTCATAGGCGTGCATGCCACGTGGCATTTTCTTAACATGTGGTACTATTATGGCTGATGTGGCATGCCATGTCAGCAAGTGCGAGGTGGCATGCAAAGGTGGAAAGAAGATGTGGCATTAATGATGACTAGGATGATGAGGTGGAAAGTCAACTAGGTTGACCATGTTGACATGGAGAGTGGAGGTGACAAGGTGCTTATGTGGATCTGATGTGGACATAAAGCGGTATGCATATATAAGATTTGTGTTTACCCAAGCCTCACACATGGCATGATATCTAGGCTTTGAAGTTTACCAAGCCTAGATTTCCAAACCTAACTAGGATTGGTTTTAGACTTGAAAAGAGGAGAGTGGACACAATATGGAAATTTTCACTGGGGAGGATTGAAAATGAACCTTTCCATACTTAAATTAAGCTAAATTTTTTTAATAAATTCATGGTAATAAGTATATTGATCCTTCCTAGAGTTTTTAGATTGAAAGATTCAATATTTAATTTTCTAGAATTAAATTACAATTGATTTAATAGGCCTCTAACAGTCATAACAAATTTTCCAAAGTAAATCTACAAAAATCCAACCGTTAGATTTATAATTTTACCTTAGATCCACATTCTACTTATCTTCCCTAGGTAGATGTGATGGGAGGACAAAATAGTATGTTTTTTAACAATTCTAATGCCTTTTAAATAATATACAAAATAGTAGAATACATCAAAAATTACTCAATAAATCAAGTTAAGCTCTATGTTATTTGAATTTGTGATATGCAAATTGGAAACATCATATGAGTAATAATGTAAAAGTTATAGGTAATTTACTCACATTCAGTGTACCTATCCAAACCGCCGACAGGGCCTGTATACAATTTTGGTTCCCAAAGAAAAGGGGATTTGCAATTATTGGATATTCGATCAAATTATAGTTTTAGTTGCCCAACTTTGCATATGATGTTTCATTAGAAGACCTTGAAGTGAAACTCCTTGGCTAACTAAGAGAGATTCGCTATTCTTGTTGAAAAAATGCTTGTTTTCAGGCTAAACCCAAGGGCGCCCACTAAACGAAACTAGATAACTTCATCTTGCAAACCACCCAATAATGATTTTGGTTGAGACTGAACTCCCGAGATGTGGCAAGGCTAACAACATTTCTCTCTATAAAGATAAAAATTATTCTAATTGGAATCTGGCTGAGAGGAAACCCCCGACTCAGGCTTAATTTAAAAGATTGGGTGGAGACAGAATGCAAGCCAATGCCACAATCAATGAGCGATTACCTTTGCCTCTCAACAAGGAGGATCTAGAATTGGTTGGACGAAGGCAAGGAGGAAGGATGACTTGCCCGAACTAGTTGAAATTCTTGTTAATTAGATGGGAAAGTATTATGAGAGTGACGATCGAATGCAACCCTTCCAAATTATGGTGCATATGGGATATTAAGCTCTTTCAATCCTTGATGTTTGTGTCAAAGTAAGTATCTTCACTCACGAATCAATGTTGGAAAAATGGAAAAAACTGGCCTTAGAGTATAAAAACCTCATTGAATGGCTAATGGTACCATGTCATGGCCTATGGGAGTTTTGCACAACCTGGAGATGAAAGCCTTCTTGTTCCAATATTGCGATATGTTTGCAGTCATGAGTTTTATTGGGCACATAGATTCATACGATGTGATTCTTGGTAGACCTTTTATGACTGCAACAAAAAGTAAGTTTGCTTTTCAAGTTGGCAAGTGGCCCTGAGGGTGTGGGTTTCATCCTTTTTCTTCTTCATCACTCAATGTTTTTGCAGAGATTTCATATGCCTTTAAGTCATACAATACTGGCCATAGAAGGGGTGCCTGTGAGTCTATGATTTCTTCCAACATTGTTGGAAGAAGGGAGAGATCAAACAAAGACCCGGCTCCCTCATAGATTTATAGCACTCAAAATGAGGAGGTGGATCCAAAAGTCCCATCTCAAACCGAGCAAGGTGACAACATGATGCTCATCTCTGATACAGCCACTGTGGTGTGGATAGGCCACCGAACCACCTACCTCCCTTCGGTAATGATGTTCCAAAGAGAATTTTGGAGGAGGTGATTGAGAGTTTTGTCATAATTCATACCTCTTTGTAGGCTCATGGAGAATTTTCCATAAGGGTTGTTGGTCCCGGGACTAACGGACTTGTAAACATCTTTGAGAAATCAGGTTATAGTGCGTTGGGATGTCCATTTGTAGTCTCCTTCAAGAAACCTGGCCATGATCAAGAAATCATGTTTGAAAATGATTTGAACGAATGGGGGCCATTGTGGAGAGAGGTGAACAAGGAGTTTGAGAAAAATCTTCCACCCGAGTGGGAAGATCTTCGAGGCAAGAAGTTTGTTATTTGGGATGGGAACCGTAGACTCATAACTTGGCTCACAATGATCAATACTCTCGTAAGTTGTTCAAAGCTAGTACTATACTCTTAATTGTGCCCATAATCTTGAGGATTGTCTCTTTACTATTTTTGTGACCTCTTTTCAATTATTAGAGTAATCCATGGTCAACTGGAGGTATTGCAAGGTGAAGTGCCAATTTGTGAATGTGGGTTGGAGAACAGAGGGTTGGAGAACAGAGGGTGAGTTAATGTCAGCCTTGAAAGCTCAAATTGAGTGAGAGACTAGTCTCTTTGTTTTTTGGGATGTTGTGAAGTATAGGCTTTACGATAGCTCTTTGTCTCATATGAGGTTTGCTTTATGTGTACATTATGTTAATAAGAATGCTTTCTTTATGTTTTTGTTGTGTTTTTGCCTTGTGTAGAGTTGGAAGAACAACCGTGAGCACAAATTATGGTCAAAAAATATTCCTTTTTGAAAAACTTGGAATGGCAAACAAGGTCTCTTTAATGAAAGGGTTTCAACCAGAGTGGATGCAATGGAAAGAGCTAGAGCTATCATATGAGAGAAAAGCAAACAAGGACTCTTGGTATAATGCTCTAAATATTTTACTCACACTACTTGTATGGATTGTAAGGAGAATTGTGTATTTAAAACATTATTGGAAGATTCTTGCAAATGTGATTTCACTTTTTATATGGTCTTTGTGGGTCACCATTTTGATATGTAGGGTGAATTTGATGCCTCCCTAGCTAAAGAGCTTATGGAAATAAAGGACCCTACTCTCATAGCAAAAGAGAGGGAGAGCTTGGCTCGTAGTAGCAGAGCCAAGAAGGTGTACAAAGAACGACCATATAAGGTATGTGGCTTGTGATGATATTATGAAGTGGGTGTTGATGAGCTATTTTCTTTTAAAGATGTTGTCCATTGCAAATATGGCAAATGGCCAAGGGTTTATGTTAGATATCCGTAACGCCACTACGGGCGTTACCACGAGAGGGGACGGCCTCTGGCTCACCACCCAGCCATAGAGGAAGAATGAGGATTGCCCCTCATCCCCCAGGCTATATAGTGTGTGGCCTACCGTCCACACTAGCTTGTGACTCCGCATGGGCGTCCTCTCCCACTGAACCCCGGACATGGCCATCCGGTCTGCCGTCGGTCTCACAGGCATTACAGCCTACGTGACATTACCCCCCCTTAAGAAGAGTTTTCGTCCTCGAAAACAAACTGGGGAAACCTTTTGGAAACTGCACTACGGCGTTCCTAGGTTGCCACCTCCTCATCTCTATCTATCCATTTAACAAGTACCTCCTGGTACACTTTATGTCGGGTTTGTCTGTCACGATACTATAGAATCTTTTCAAATTCACCTTCTGCAAAGGTCACCTTTCTTCGTCCTTTATCCGAATAAGTTTTAGCGCGATCCTGAGCGCTACGAATGCTCTCTCGTGTGGCTCTGAGAATATCATTCATATCTTCAAGGAAATCCTTGACAGATTGAATCTTCTCCTTTTCTAGGCCTACAACCATCGGAGATCTCGGCTGGAATCCATACATTAACATGAATGGTGTAAATCCAGTCGCGCTGAGTGTTTGGAGCTGTTATAGGCAAACTCCAATAAGGGCAAGTACTCTTCCTAATTAGATTGCTTCTTACTAACATAAGAACGCAACATATCCTCTAGAATTTGGTTAACTCTTTCAGTTTGACCATCAGCCTCCGGATGATCTACCGTACTCATACTCAGAGTAGTATCCAACTTTTTGAAGATTTCCCTCCAAAAATGACTGTTGAACTTTCTATCTCTATCCGACACTATATCTGCGGGTAGGCCATATAGCTTGTAGAGATGTTCAATAAAGAGTTTTGCCAACTCTGGCATGTCCCACGTGTCCGGTCGAGCTCGACCGCCGCTACTACGGGCAATCCTACATGCCATTACAGAATAAAGAGTTTTCGTCCTCGAAAACAAACTAGGGAAGTTATTGGTAAGCAAATGTCTAGTGGTACTCACGCAAGCCGTGATTTGGTATTTCAACCAAAACCCCAAGGCAAATTTCATGCCTTGATTTTGCATCATGTCATTAGCACAGAAGCTAATGTACTGGAGAGCACTCTAGTAGCGCAAGTTCTCAGACTATGCTACTAGATATTTGTAGACTATGCTACCATGTTGCATCACCAACTTGTTAAAACTTCTCCTTGGAAAGCTCTACGGCCATAGGAGAAATAAACTAGAGCCAATCTAATCATGCATCACAAGGATTAGTTCCAAAGTTGAGAGATACTTTCTCTCTTAGAGTAACATCTTTGCACAAGCATATGCTCTAGAATCTTGTTGAGTTTCTAACTACCATCAATCTACGGATGGTTAAACTCCACTCTAACTCAGAGTAAATGTAAGTTTTGAAAATTTCCCTTCAAATATAACAATCAAACTTCCTATCTCTTATGCCATACTATATCTGCTTGCGGGCAGACCATATAGTATGTGGAGATGTTTGATAAAGATTCTTGCACCACTACGGGTGTCTGGAGTTACATCCAATCACTTACAACTCTTTGTTGCTATTACCAGACACATCCCTTCAAGTATTGTCTGGACTCACACAACTATTCGAGTTTATGTGATATTTGAGGATATCCCTCCTTTCCCTCAAGAAAGGTTTTTGTCCTCAAAAACTCTACTCTCAAGCGGACTACGCACTAGTGTCATAGGTCCAAGAACAAATCTAGACTGTGTTTAATATATTTTTATTCATGAGTCCTTCCAAGAAACTTTTAAACATCTTGCAACGAAGATGTGGTATAGTGTCTATGCACATATGGTGGTACTATTGATAAACTGCTTTGCAACAGATCAGTGGTTTCACACTTGTAACAAAGTGCTTCATTGTTGCATATTATTACCCTTCATAAGCAGTTACACACTTATGAATCATTTGGGTGGGTTGTACCATCTATCAAGAAAAATTCCAAACTACTAATAACCACATTATCAATCCACAGATAATGACTGAGCTTGCTGCGAAGCCATAGGTTGCTAGATAATTGATGGTAATTACACAAGCCCAATGTCTCATTACATCATACATTCAATATAAATGCAAACATCACAGTACTTCATGATGATGAACTTAGGAATTTCATCCTATCCCTGTTTGGTGTTGGTAGACTAATGAAAGGTGATTAATGGGAGTATCATGGATCAAGGCTCTGATACTATATTTGTGTTTGCATGATTAGAGCTCATGTTATGGTGGGTGGAAGGTGCCAATGATGTGAGTGTAGGAGTAGAACTTGTGCAAAGAGAGATGGAGGTTCAAGCCATCAAGATAGTACTTTTAGAGAGAGGCATAGAGAGAGAGTAAGAGGGAGAGGGAGAGAAAGATGTGATAGCTAATAATAGAGAGATATTGCATAACGCAACAATGATAATACTTTCACCATGTACAATGATTTATATAAGCACCAAAGTCCCATCTTATGTTCTCTTATTAAGAGGGTGTTCACACACCAGTGGGTGGACACTTAACTAGACTTTAAAATATCCAAAGAAAAATGTGCCTTTTGTCTCTACGTATGTAAGGGCATGAACAAATAAAAAGAGGAAGGATATTGGGTATATTCGTGGGGGCTGCACAATTAAGAAACCCTATGTATCACACCCTATGTATCACGTGTGTTCAAGCGGTATTTAAAAAACCCCTCACCTTTGATTTTTTCATGAATAAAATGGTCCCTTTTTCTCTATGCACTTGTAAGCTTTTTTCAAAATCGATTTTTAAAAAAACCCAAATGTAAATATATTGATGTGAATTTACCTTAACATTTCGAATTAAAAAACCCTTTTCGACGATGAACTCACATGCTATACTTACATATTTTTAGGTGAGAGACTGTGCAATGCAACAATGATTGTATTATGAGAACTGAGCTATGATAATATAGTCACCATGTACAATGCTTTCTATAGGCACCAAGGCGCCATCTTATGTTCTCTTATTTAAGAGGGTGTTCACACACTTACTAGACTTCAAAATATCCAAAGAAAAATGTGCCTTTTTTCTCAACGTGTGTAAGGGCTTGAACAAATAAAAAGAGGAAGGAAATTGGGTATGTCTCACCTACTATCACATCCACTCTCTTTGTGTCTCAACAAACCCAATAAAAAAAGATCCATCGTAAGCCAGAATTCACACCCATGTAGTCTAAACTCTAATATGTTAGCTTTGCAGCAGCAAGCTAAGACTTTGAAGGTTTCCTTGCCCTTCCAAGATAGGATTTAATTCCTTGGGAAGAAGAGTATAAGAAAATATAATCTCAGGTGGAATACTTATCACCCACTACCATGCCTTCCCCTCTCTCTCACACACACTCTAGTCTCCCCCCATCTCTCTCTCTCTCTCACACACACACACTCTAGTCTCCCCCCATCTCTCTCTCTCTCTCTCTCTTTCTCATGAATTGCATGACGTGAGAAAATCTTAAAACAAGCCTTTGGTCTGTGTGTGTGTAAAGGCACACACTTAGAGAGCTTAGGTTTGTTTCACCCCTACTAGCACATAGACCCCCCCTCTTTCTCTCACCCCTACTAACACATCTCTCTCTCTAAGATTCATAAGAGAAAAGGAAGGCGAGTCACAAATAACTCTCTCTCTCTAAAAGATTCATTTGAGAACAGGCACATTCACACCCGTGTCACATGTGGTCCCAACTTCCACGTCTCCTTCAACTTCGAGTCCTGCGTGGCACGTATGGCCGGCACGTCCGTGGCACGTATGGCCGGCACATCCGTGGCACGTAGACTACAGCGAGCGTCAGGATACAACATAAATCACAAGGTCTTGGCAGGAGACTACGTCAATCACTGTGACGTCCTCCCTTCCGGCAGATCAGATAGCGGGAACGTCGACCGGGTCTGTGGAAGCGGGACTCTTTCTTAGAGCGGATAGGACTGGTTCCTTGGAGAGCGGATGATAAGACTCGTTCTTTCCAGCCAGCGGCGTCGTGCAGCATATAAATACGACGTCAGGCGCATGAGGATCGGCGTAGCCTATTCTTCTGATCATCTATCTCCAATATCACAGCTTTCGCTCCTCATCATCTCCAATATCCCAGCGCGCTCACAGTCCGCAAGCCACAGCTATGGCAGCAGCTAGCAGCTTGCTGCTTCTACTGGCGGTGATGCTCATGTCTCCGCTCATATTAGAAGTGAGGGCCGCGGATGAAGACCCTCTGCAGGACTTCTGTGTGGCGGATAACACCAGCATGATCACCCTCAACGGGTTCGCCTGCAAGCCGGCCGATGAGGTGCAGGACGCCGACTTCAAGTTCACGATGCTTGAGCATCGCGCCAAACCTATCAAAGGGCTGGGCGTGTCCGTCAACCTGGCCAGTGCAGCCAACTTCTTTGCTCTCAACACGCAGGGCCTGTCCATCGCCCGCATCGACTTCGACCCCAAGGGATTAAACCCGCCCCACGTTCATCCCCGCGCCACCGAGGTGCTCTTCCTGGCCGAGGGCACGCTCAAGGTGGGCTTCGTCACCGCCACGCCCAACAATACCCTCTTTGAGCAGACCCTCTCCCCCGGCGATCTCTTTGTCTTCCCTCGTGGCCTTGTGCACTTCCAGCTCAACCCCGACAAGCACCAATCCGCCCTCGCCATCTCCGCCCTCAATAGCCAGAACCCGGGCACCTCGCAACTCGCCGCCGCTCTCTTCGACGCCTACCCACCCCTCCCCGAGGAGGTGCTAGAGATAGCCTTCGGCATCAACAAGGATGAGGTGGAAAGCCTCATTGCCAGCGTCGGCAAAACCCTTTCTTAGCTTGATTAGACGCCGCCAACTTATACACGCACACTCTCGTGACTAAACTAGTTCTCTCTCGTGAATATTTCTTTTGAAATAATGACTCTGTTTTCTTATCTCACGTGATTATTGACAAAAAAAAAAAAAACTACATGGGCCATGGCCTCACAAAATTTTATGAATATTGCCCATTGTGTAACTAGGTTTTAAAAACTTGATTATCACGTTTTTAGAATATAACTATACCTTTACAGCTTATACACACACTCATAGGTTTATGAAAAAGAGAGAGAGATTTTGAGAGAGAGAGAGAGAGAGAGAGAGAGAGAGAGAGAATGTGTTCTTCATAATCAATCGAGATGATTGAGATCTAGATTGAGATTCAAATCAAGACTCTGAGTGAGATCAAGGTCAAGATTGAGGTGTGAGACAAATATTGTGCCTGGTTATATTGTTTGGGAAATTTCATTTTAAGTCCCTACAGAGGCTAGAATGTGCAAAATTGTTATATTTGAGTCTCTGCAAGATGAGAGTGCAAGTGTGAGTGTGAGTGTGTTATAATAATTCTCTAAGATTAAAATTGTGATAAGCTCTCTACTACTACTACAGAGGTTAAAAGAGTCTCTACAGAGATGCGAGTGCAATGCGAGTGATGGATCGCGGGTGGTCGGATGGATCAAGCTTCTTTTAGAGTAATACATGTCATTAATGAAGAAAACATAAGTTGTTGATAATGCACAAACTGTGAATGGGAGGTATAATTGGATATCTTACCCTTACAATGTCATGCCTCATTTTTGGGATTCTCCCCAATGGGATAATCCAACCACCAAGGGCAATATTTCTTCTCCCAATCACTAAGCCCATGATCTTGCATCCAAGAGGGGAAAATGCATCCCTTCCTAGAAGAATCTATCCACTCCTCCACAAAATCTGGCATATCCTCAATAGAGTGCTCATCATGTAGCTTCACTCATTAGGGGACATTTGAACATATTTTGGGACTTTTACTAATGAAAGTAATTAACAGACCAATAGGAATAGAGGATTGTGCACATTTGGTCTCCTTTGAATATAGGGAGGGAGACTAGGCTATAGGGAGGGGGACTAGGCTTTTAGTATTAATAATTATACTTGTCCCTTTAAAAAAGTAGGGGGTTTAGGGTAGGTATGGTCCCACCATTTTCGTGGCTCAAAAAATCCTTAAAATTTTGAAATTTTTGAGATCCCCCCAAAACTCACTTTCCCCCCCAAAAACCCATCTCAAATTTCATTGTAGTCAAAAATTTTATTTTCAAGTCCGCTTTCCCTCTTGAACGTCCAAATCAAACTCTTTCTCCCTTCCTCTTCCATCTTTATCTCATTTGCCCAACCCTAATGAAACCATTAAAGCCCGAAACCCTAAACTTTCTCCTCCATCTTAATCTCCCTCCCTTCTCGGAGCTCCATCTCTTTCATCTTCAAGGCTCCCGTAAAACCCTAGTTTGCACATCATCTTTGATCTCTTTCATTTTTACTCTAACCCTAACCTTTCTATTCTAGCTTCCAAGAAGATATGGCCACACCAAGAAGACTAAAAGACGAGATCGAGGAGATATCCCTGCACAACAAGAAGGACGATGATGGTGCTTGGGTGGGAGAGGCATTTCGTAAGCTCACTTGCGTTTATCTATAGCCTGCTGTAATCGGCCTCACCGAGCTCTACGTCAAAATGTATTGGAGCACCATTGGAAAGGTCGTTTACAAGGCTTCAAGAAGGCAAGCAATGGAAAACTAGTGGCCATGGTACAACATGTTTACAGAGCACGAGATATCCATGTTTGCCAACAAACTCGATTTCCATGCAATTGTAAGTATCGCGGGTAGAAAGGGATATGTGAGATTTTATAACAGAGATGTTTCAATCTAAGTGAACTTTTTTCTTGTTTGCAGATATTTTTCCTTCAAACATGGTAGAGGAGCAGCTATTGGAAAGCCTTACTGGAACATTTCAAGCATTGCATGATGCAGACATTGGTGAGCCAATGTTTTCTTGTAGGTCATTTTGGAGGTTATTCATAGGGTCTTTTAGTAGAGAGAGAAAAAGGAGCGCATCCAATCAGGAAGAAGGCAACGTTACATTGAAAAATAGGTTATTTCTTTTTTCTAAATCCAAAAAATCTTCTTTTTCACCTCAAAATATGCTCTACTTACACTTGATAGTCACTTTTCACACCCGAATGCATTAAACACACCTACACTTTTGTAGGGAGGGAAACTTCTATTCGTATCTATGTATTAAATACACATCTTTGCAAAGGAGGAAAAATTCCCTCCTTCTCAAACTTCCTCTTGGGCTTAAACAATATCTCACGCTCTTTTCATTTCCTCTATCTTCTGCTGCACTCCATTTTCTGAAGCTTTTGCCTTTTGTACTCCATTTCTTCTTGAAAAGATGGGTAGCAAATCTCATTTTATATCATCTCGATTTTGCCCCGCTAATGCCATCATAGATGATTCAATTCCTAGGGCAAGGAGACCAAGATCATCAGTGTTTGCTATACTTGTATCCAACTCTCTCAATGTGCAAAATCAGTGGACTGAAGTTCTAATCACCAAGGGCACATGGTTCCTTATGCAGTCAAGGAAGAGAAGAAAGACAAGCAACAAGAATACATTTAGGGCATCATGGAAAGGAAGAGTGAAAGACTTCAAGATAGAGCCTGGAAGGAAAACCATCAAGGAAGTCCTAGTGCAGCATATATATATATGCATAATGAGCTTGTGCTTGAGAATCCAAATGACATAAAATTACCCTCGCATAGACCAAACTGTAGGTTAATCTATTCCTTGTCAATCTTTCATTTTCTCATAATGGTCTAATGAACTATGTAAACTGTCCACGTCTATGGTTGAAGATGTGTACCCCTTAACTCATATGAGGAGTGGGAGCCAGTTCAGTGCATCATTGGAATTATGAATGTGGTTCACGCACACATTGGTTGGCTACAGTATGAGGGAAGGAGAAACAAAAGCCTTGTAGATGCAGGAATCTTTTTCTATGATCATTTCTATCGTCTGCTAAACAAGAAACACAATCATGGTTTCTTGGAAGAGCTACCTTTGCAAGCTGAGTGGAACTACATGGATTGGCCTATCCCATACCCCTCAGTAAAGGGGTCTGCAAAGAGCAACCTCTTCAAGGATGTGCAACGCTCTCTACGAGGGATCATTCCAACTCATGTCATAAAAATCATTGTTTACCTACCAATTACTATGTTCGCAAAACTTTTTAGCTTATTTTAGGTGAAGATAGCGAGAACCATGCTCGTCCTCGCAAGCAAAGCTTTGGACACATTCCTCTTAGTAAGACTTCTTGATAAGGGATGGCCGAGTAAAGCTTTTGACGATATCCATTGTAACATTGCACTGGAGACAATAGTTACGAAGTACATGATTGCAACTCAAACTTTCATCTTGTCCTTCTGGTATAGCAGGTTATGTTACATCAATGGAGAGTTGGTACCAATGGATCAGGAAGCCGCAAGTGGTGCAATGGATGACAAAGTCATACACATTGAAGTGAGTGATGAAGCTTCAACACTGGTGACAATTGTTTCTATACGAGAGAAATGCAATTTACAACAGCTAAGGAAGGATATTGTCGAAGAATTCTTGCAAGACACACCGGCACACTTTAATTTCATTCACAATGGAAGAAAGGTCCTCCTTAGAAGGGAGCAACTAATACAATGTAAAGAATTGGGTAACACAGTCAAAATCATTCCTACTTGACAATACTCACTCCAATGTACTCTCCTGACATAATTAATCAAGTCTATCTTATTAATGACACTCCTACTTGAGATTACAAATTTGAATGTACTCTTTTAACATAATTAATCAAAAGCCTTTTGTTCGAGGTAGTACTTTTAAAAAACAAGACAATGTATACTATTTTCCAAGACACATTACTTGAGTAAGAATAGAACAGTTGAAGACATTACATTACAAAAAAGCAATTCTCATTACATAATCTTGTACAAAGTCTTTTGATTTGTACAATCCATCTAAATATGGAATCAATTGTTCTTCCAAATAAACATCATCTGCATTACCTTTGAAAGGAAGGGGTGATATCCATGTTCCAATGGGATTATACATAGCCTTCTTAGGGGTATCGTCAATTAATAATGTATTTGTGGGATTATACGAGTGTTGGATAGCCACATAGCGCTTCATAAGTAAGGGCACCCCAAGTTTGTTGGGAAGAAAAATACCTGGGTCAATGTAATAGTGCCCTTGGTCATATACAAAATACAATTTTGTTTCCTCAATCTTAGATTGTCTCAAAACTAGTGTGATAAGAGGCCTCAAATTATGCGTCATCATTGAGAACCAGATGGGCAATCTAAAGTGCTTAGTTACAATGTTGATAAATTAATACAGTTTAGGCCTTAGCATGACATGCATTTCCCCGACTTTGTAATTCCCTGTAACACTTGGTCCAAAGCTCTTGGGCTATCTTTTGAGCAGCAATCCATTAACATCCAAGATGATAAGCCTCCTTAGCATCTGGAACCATTATTGACATGATTCTAATCAATCTGAATATGATTGAAACTTATAATCATTTGTTAAGTGACAAAAACAGCTAATAGAAACAATTCTTAAAATTGAGTTGGTTACATTACATCAGGTAAATTAGGCTTGGGATCTTCATCAAGCTTGGGATCCTCATCAGATTTAGGTTCTTCAATCATTGTTCACCTCCATACTAGGTCCCGGCTCGGCCTTTGCAGTCTACTTCACGTCTCTCTTCTCTTTAGGCTTTGGCTCTACCTCTTCAGCTTGCTCTACCTCATCAGCCTTGGGATGTTCAATGTTAACCTCCACATTGGACATTGGCTCTGCCTCTATGTGCTCAAAGGGCTTTGGCTTACCCCCTACAGCCTGAAGGAGCACCTCGACGCCTGCAGGATCGGGGAATTCGGGCTAGTTCTCCTCAAACATCTTTGTTCTATTCTTTAGTATTAATCGTATCTGGTCACTTTGTATTGCTCCACATAGTTCCTATCAAAAAAACAAAATTCACAATGTCAAACCACAAATCTAGCTAAATCAACGTCCACCCAATGATTCTTCCACTTACCTTGGACATGAAGGGATTCTTGGAGAAGAGACTCTGGAGAATATATTCTGCATGTATCATCGATCTCCATCCACCACAGGAGTGTGAGTCTCCTTGCTTGGGCACTTGAACAGGCTTGACCTCTGATTTGTACAGTTCATAGTCTCCATATAGGGAACCAAGAACATGAAGAAACCTTTTTATACACTTGCATAATATATAAGCTTTCACAATAAGATACATTACCAACTTCAAGGAGCCATAGATACTAGAGAAAGGTGCTTTGAATGTTTACTGACAGGCCTAACTCAGGATGTGACCTTGGTACTGAATGAAGAGTCCACACGATTCTCTTATCCAATTCTATAACGGCAAGGCTCCAATGGTTCCTACAAAAGAAGAAATATCTAAGACTAAGGCATCCCCTATCTATTAGATGCATATAACTAAAAAGATAGAGGAGTAACGTACCTTGATTCGTATGGAAAAATTAATACGGTAACCTCCAGCATGTTCAAATAGGTGAACCACTTTTGAATCTCTTGCTAGGAAGTACTCCTTCTTCTTAGCAGTGGTGCCAGCTGAGAGTTAAGAATAAACACCTCAGAATGGCTCTCACGTGGAAGCTGGCACTTTATTAAACTGTAAAAACAAGGGTAACTCATTGAGGAAAAAGGGAAGAACTAACGGAAGGACCATATTATCAGAAAATGCAATTTGCATACCTACTTTAAATAGATGTATAGGATAGTATCTGTGATTTGTGATGTCCTATCCATCAAAGTTCTTACATCCGCGATGTCAAGAGAGAGCTATCGCTCACCATCTTCCATATTCACGAAGACAAAAATTTCCCCTTGCAAGCTCCTTAACATCTCCAGGTTGACTGACTCCAACTCTTCTGTTTCTTTGATGTACTGTTCTTGGAGATTCTTTGGGTTCGTTTCTACTTATTGATCCTTGTCTTTTCTTGCCTTGTGCTCTTCCTCCCATCTAGCCTCCCATTCTGCCCTGGCTCTTGTGTTAATATCATGTGTAATCTCTACAGTTTTTATTTTATCCTGAGGAGCTCTTGCTCTGGTGGAATCATGAGAATGCTTTTCATCTTTGGGTCTATAAGCTCTGCAGGGCCTAGAGGCTTCTCATACCTCCACCTAAGCCTCTTCAGTGTCTCACTATCCTTGGGCATTATAGTCATCCTATGTGTGTGGGCACACACAACACACAGGTCATTGGAACTTGTACTCTATGAGAAAGTCTTCAGCAGCCTCTGATAGACAGAGCAAGGCTGTCCTCTTCCACCTTAGGCTCCAGTTCTCACATATAGACCTGCACACCCTCTAGAAAGGGAGCTTGGGAACACATAACTCTACACAATTCTGCGCCTTCCTGATCTCCCTCAGAATGTAGAAGTTTTGTGAAAATCTCCTTCCTGTGTAGCTAGGTTTTAAAAACTTGATTATCACGTTTTTAGAATATAAATATATCTTTACAACTTATACACACTCATAGGTTTATGAAAAATAGAGATAGATATTGAGAGAGAGAGAGAGAGAGAGAGAGAGAGAGAGAGAGAGAGAGAGAGAGAGAACATGTGTTCTTCATAAATCAATCGAGATGATTGAGATCTAGATTGAGATTCAAATCAAGACTCTAAGTGAGATCAAGGTCAAGATTGAGGTTGAGACAAATATTGTGCTTGGTTATATTGTTTGGGAAATTTCATTTTAAGTCCCTATAGAGGCTAGAATGTGCAAAATTGTTATATTTGAGTCTCTGCAAGACGAGAGTGAAAGTGTGAGTGTGAGTGTGAGTGTGAGTGTGTTATAACAATTTTCTAAGATTAAAATTGTGATAAGCCCTTTACTACTACAGAGGTTAAAAGAGTCTCTACAGAGATACAAGTGATGGATCACGGGTGGTCGGATGGATCAAGCTTCTTTTAGAGTAATACATGTCATTAATGAAGAAAACATAAGTTGTTGATAATGCACAAACTGTGAATGGGAGGTATAATTGGATATCTTACCCTTATAATGACATGCATGCCTCATTTTTGGGATTCTTCCCAATGGGATAATCCAACCACCAAGGGAAATATTCCTTCTCCCAATCACTAAGCCCATGATCTTGCATCTAAGAGGGAAAAATGCATCCCTTCCTAGAAGAATCTATCCACCACTCCTCCACAAAATCTGGCATATCCTCATCAATAGAGTGCTCATCATGTAGCTTCACCATTGTGTAGCTAGGTTTTAAAAACTTGATTATCATGTTTTTAGAATATAACTATACCTTTACAACTCATACACACTCATAGGTTTATGAAAACGAGAGATAGAGAGAGAGAGAGAGAGAGAGAGAGAGAGAGAAACACAAGGCATCTCTGTAGAGGCATTCAAGATGTTTGGCTTTGAAGGATTTCACCTCTCTTAGAGATGTCGATTGAAAGCTTTTAAGCAAGGCTACATAGAATTCAAGGAATGACAATTCTAAGATCGATCTTTCTTTTGCCATTGCTTCACTTGGTTTTGTTTTTTAGAAACATCTCGTAGCATGATCCATCTTCCAGTATGTTGTCATCTAAACGTACCGCTTCTTTACAACATTGATCGAATGTTTTCGGGTTGGATACAACGAGTGATCAAGTTGTGTAACTTGTTATTCTTTAAGCCATCATGAAACATCTCTTCAATTGAGAATCATTGAAGTTCTCCCATGACTCACATCGTGAGTCCAAGAGTTTTATTTGAAGGATAAAGTCTTTAATGGTTTCATTTGGTTTACGCCGCTCAATCAAATAGAGTTCTTTCGCTACACTCCACTGATCACCTTGTCTTGAAAAGTTGTGGATAAAGACTAACTTTAAGGTTTTGAAGTTGGTCTTGGTCGCCCGGCGGCATCAATGTGATAAACCATCGACTAGCTTTTCCTTCTAAGCGTAGGTTCAACACATGTACCTTGGTAGGGTAGTTTGGATTTCCAAAGAAAGGTTTTTCCGACACAAAATATTTTTAAGAAATAGTAAATTTTTAAATTAAATAATATGAACTTTAAAAATAATATTATTTATCTAATTTCAAAACATAATCCTTTAAAATTGGTGATTTTATATTAATAAGTTATATATATTTTATTATTTAAAATTTTATATTTTCTTTTTCTTTTTTTAAAAATACTAAAAATATACTAAATTAACTTTTTCAAAAATATATTTTTGAAAAAAATAGGAAGGTGGGAAGGAGGTGCCACGTGTCATAGGCGTGCATGCCACGTGGCATTTTCTTAACATGTGGTACTATTATGGCTGATGTGGCATGCCATGTCAGCAAGTGCGAGGTGGCATGCAAAGGTGGAAAGAAGATGTGGCATTAATGATGACTAGGATGATGAGGTGGAAAGTCAACTAGGTTGACCATGTTGACATGGAGAGTGGAGGTGACAAGGTGCTTATGTGGATCTGATGTGGACATAAAGCGGTATGCATATATAAGATTTGTGTTTACCCAAGCCTCACACATGGCATGATATCTAGGCTTTGAAGTTTACCAAGCCTAGATTTCCAAACCTAACTAGGATTGGTTTTAGACTTGAAAAGAGGAGAGTGGACACAATATGGAAATTTTCACTGGGGAGGATTGAAAATGAACCTTTCCATACTTAAATTAAGCTAAATTTTTTTAATAAATTCATGGTAATAAGTATATTGATCCTTCCTAGAGTTTTTAGATTGAAAGATTCAATATTTAATTTTCTAGAATTAAATTACAATTGATTTAATAGGCCTCTAACAGTCATAACAAATTTTCCAAAGTAAATCTACAAAAATCCAACCGTTAGATTTATAATTTTACCTTAGATCCACATTCTACTTATCTTCCCTAGGTAGATGTGATGGGAGGACAAAATAGTATGTTTTTTAACAATTCTAATGCCTTTTAAATAATATACAAAATAGTAGAATACATCAAAAATTACTCAATAAATCAAGTTAAGCTCTATGTTATTTGAATTTGTGATATGCAAATTGGAAACATCATATGAGTAATAATGTAAAAGTTATAGGTAATTTACTCACATTCAGTGTACCTATCCAAACCTCCGACAGGGCCTGTATACAATTTTGGTTCCCAAAGAAAAGGGGATTTGCAATTATTGGATATTCGATCAAATTATAGTTTTAGTTGCCCAACTTTGCATATGATGTTTCATTAGAAGACCTTGAAGTGAAACTCCTTGGCTAACTAAGAGAGATTCGCTATTCTTGTTGAAAAAATGCTTGTTTTCAGGCTAAACCCAAGGGCGCCCACTAAACGAAACTAGATAACTTCATCTTGCAAACCACCCAATAATGATTTTGGTTGAGACTGAACTCCCGAGATGTGGCAAGGCTAACAACATTTCTCTCTATAAAGATAAAAATTATTCTAATTGGAATCTGGCTGAGAGGAAACCCCCGACTCGGGCTTAATTTAAAAGATTGGGTGGAGACAGAATGCAAGCCAATGCCACAATCAATGAGCGATTACCTTTGCCTCTCAACAAGGAGGATCTAGAATTGGTTGGACGAAGGCAAGGAGGAAGGATGACTTGCCCGAACTAGTTGAAACTCTTGTTAATTAGATGGGAAAGTATTATGAGAGTGACGATCGAATGCAACCCTTCCAAATTATGGTGCATATGGGATATTAAGCTCTTTCAATCCTTGATGTTTGTGTCAAAGTAAGTATCTTCACTCACGAATCAATGTTGGAAAAATGGAAAAAACTGGCCTTAGAGTATAAAAACCTCATTGAATGGCTAATGGTACCATGTCATGGCCTATGGGAGTTTTGCACAACCTGGAGATGAAAGCCTTCTTGTTCCAATATTGCGATATGTTTGCAGTCATGAGTTTTATTGGGCACATAGATTCATACGATGTGATTCTTGGTAGACCTTTTATGACTGCAACAAAAAGTAAGTTTGCTTTTCAAGTTGGCAAGTGGCCCTGAGGGTGTGGGTTTCATCCTTTTTCTTCTTCATCACTCAATGTTTTTGCAGAGATTTCATATGCCTTTAAGTCATACAATACTGGCCATAGAAGGGGTGCCTGTGAGTCTATGATTTCTTCCAACATTGTTGGAAGAAGGGAGAGATCAAACAAAGACCCGGCTCCCTCATAGATTTATAGCACTCAAAATGAGGAGGTGGATCCAAAAGTCCCATCTCAAACCGAGCAAGGTGACAACATGATGCTCATCTCTGATACAGCCACTGTGGTGTGGATAGGCCACCGAACCACCTACCTCCCTTCGGTAATGATGTTCCAAAGAGAATTTTGGAGGAGGTGATTGAGAGTTTTGTCATAATTCATACCTCTTTGTAGGCTCATGGAGAATTTTCCATAAGGGTTGTTGGTCCCGGGACTAACGGACTTGTAAACATCTTTGAGAAATCAGGTTATAGTGCGTTGGGATGTCCATTTGTAGTCTCCTTCAAGAAACCTGGCCATGATCAAGAAATCATGTTTGAAAATGATTTGAACGAATGGGGGCCATTGTGGAGAGAGGTGAACAAGGAGTTTGAGAAAAATCTTCCACCCGAGTGGGAAGATCTTCGAGGCAAGAAGTTTGTTATTTGGGATGGGAACCGTAGACTCATAACTTGGCTCACAATGATCAATACTCTCGTAAGTTGTTCAAAGCTAGTACTATACTCTTAATTGTGCCCATAATCTTGAGGATTGTCTCTTTACTATTTTTGTGACCTCTTTTCAATTATTAGAGTAATCCATGGTCAACTGGAGGTATTGCAAGGTGAAGTGCCAATTTGTGAATGTGGGTTGGAGAACAGAGGGTTGGAGAACAGAGGGTGAGTTAATGTCAGCCTTGAAAGCTCAAATTGAGTGAGAGACTAGTCTCTTTGTTTTTTGGGATGTTGTGAAGTATAGGCTTTACGATAGCTCTTTGTCTCATATGAGGTTTGCTTTATGTGTACATTATGTTAATAAGAATGCTTTCTTTATGTTTTTGTTGTGTTTTTGCCTTGTGTAGAGTTGGAAGAACAACCGTGAGCACAAATTATGGTCAAAAAATATTCCTTTTTGAAAAACTTGGAATGGCAAACAAGGTCTCTTTAATGAAAGGGTTTCAACCAGAGTGGATGCAATGGAAAGAGCTAGAGCTATCATATGAGAGAAAAGCAAACAAGGACTCTTGGTATAATGCTCTAAATATTTTACTCACACTACTTGTATGGATTGTAAGGAGAATTGTGTATTTAAAACATTATTGGAAGATTCTTGCAAATGTGATTTCACTTTTTATATGGTCTTTGTGGGTCACCATTTTGATATGTAGGGTGAATTTGATGCCTCCCTAGCTAAAGAGCTTATGGAAATAAAGGACCCTACTCTCATAGCAAAAGAGAGGGAGAGCTTGGCTCGTAGTAGCAGAGCCAAGAAGGTGTACAAAGAACGACCATATAAGGTATGTGGCTTGTGATGATATTATGAAGTGGGTGTTGATGAGCTATTTTCTTTTAAAGATGTTGTCCATTGCAAATATGGCAAATGGCCAAGGGTTTATGTTAGATATCTGTAACGCCACTACGGGCGTTACCACGAGAGGGGACGGCCTCTGGCTCACCACCCAGCCATAGAGGAAGAATGAGGATTGCCCCTCATCCCCCAGGCTATATAGTGTGTGGCCTACCGTCCACACTAGCCTGTGACTCCGCATGGGCGTCCTCTCCCACTGAACCCCGGACATGGCCATCCGGTCTGCCGTCGGTCTCACAGGCATTACAGCCTACGTGACATTACCCCCCCTTAAGAAGAGTTTTCGTCCTCGAAAACAAACTGGGGAAACCTTTTGGAAACTGCACTACGGCGTTCCTAGGTTGCCACCTCCTCATCTCTATCTGTCCATTTAACAAGTACCTCCTGGTACACTTTATGTCGGGTTTGTCTGTCACGATACTATAGAATCTTTTCAAATTCACCTTCTGCAAAGGTCACCTTTCTTCGTCCTTTATCCGCATAAGTTTTAGCGCGATCCTGAGTGCTACGAATGCTCTCTCGTGTGGCTCTGAGCATATCATTCATATCTTCAAGGAAATCCTTGACAGATTGAATCTTCTCCTTTTCTAGGCCTACAACCATCGGAGATCTCGGCTGGAATCCATACATTAACATGAATGGTGTAAATCCAATCGCGCTGAGTGTTTGGAGCTGTTATAGGCAAACTCCAATAAGGGCAAGTACTCTTCCTAATTAGATTGCTTCTTACTAACATAAGAACGCAACATATCCTCTAGAATTTGGTTAACTCTTTCAGTTTGACCATCAGCCTCCGGATGATCTACCGTACTCATACTCAGAGTAGTATCCAACTTTTTGAAGATTTCCCTCCAAAAATGACTGTTGAACTTTCTATCTCTATCCGACACTATATCTGCGGGTAGGCCATATAGCTTGTAGAGATGTTCAATAAAGAGTTTTGCCAACTCTGGCATGTCCCACGTGTCCGGTCGAGCTCGACCGTCGCTACTACGGGCAATCCTACGTGCCATTACAGAATAAAGAGTTTTCGTCCTCGAAAACAAACTGGGGAAGTTATTGGTAAGCAAATGTCTAGTGGTACTCACGCAAGCCGTGGTTTGGTATTTCAACCAAAACCCCAAGGCAAATTTCATGCCTTGATTTTGCATCATGTCGTTAGCACAGAAGCTAATGTACTGGAGAGCACTCTAGTAGCGCAAGTTCTCAGACTATGCTACTAGATATTTGTAGACTATGCTACCATGTTGCATCACCAACTTGTTAAAACTTCTCCTTGGAAAGCTCTACGGCCATAGGAGAAATAAACTAGAGCCAATCTAATCATGCATCACAAGGATTAGTTCCAAAGTTGAGAGATACTTTCTCTCTTAGAGTAACATCTTTGCACAAGCATATGCTCTAGAATCTTGTTGAGTTTCTAACTACCATCAATCTACGGATGGTTAAACTCCACTCTAACTCAGAGTAAATGTAAGTTTTGAAAATTTCCCTTCAAATATAACAATCAAACTTCCTATCTCTTATGCCATACTATATCTGCTTGCGGGCAGACCATATAGTATGTGGAGATGTTTGATAGAGATTCTTGCACCACTACGGGTGTCTGGAGTTACATCCAATCACTTACAACTCTTTGTTGCTATTACCAGACACATCCCTTCAAGTATTGTCTAGACTCACACAACTATTCGAGTTTATGTGATATTTGAGGATATCCCTCCTTTCCCTCAAGAAAGGTTTTTGTCCTCAAAAACTCTACTCTCAAGCGGACTACGCACTAGTGTCATAGGTCCAAGAACAAATCTAGACTGTGTTTAATATATTTTTATTCATGAGTCCTTCCAAGAAACTTTTAAACATCTTGCAACGAAGATGTGGTATAGTGTCTATGCACATATGGTGGTACTATTGATAAACTGCTTTGCAACAGATCAGTGGTTTCACACTTGTAACAAAGTGCTTCATTGTTGCATATTATTACCCTTCATAAGCAGTTACACACTTATGAATCATTTGGGTGGGTTGTACCATCTATCAAGAAAAATTCCAAACTACTAATAACCACATTATCAATCCACAGATAATGACTGAGCTTGCTGCGAAGCCATAGGTTGCTAGATAATTGATGGTAATTACACAAGCCCAATGTCTCATTACATCATACATTCAATATAAATGCAAACATCACAGTACTTCATGATGATAAACTTAGGAATTTCATCCTATCCCTGTTTGGTGTTGGTATGAAGTATAACTATGAGATTATTATTTGCTGCCTCCTCATTATAGCGGCAAAGCTACCTACCCATCATAGGTGGCAATCTCTACCAAGCTATAACCAATAACAAGCAAATAAATGAGTACTCTTGTAAGAACATAACCATATCTCACACCAAACTCATAATCACTACAGATTAAATGCCAGGGCTTGCAAAATTGAATGTTGTCTGATAGGTAGAGGGGAATCTCATCAAACTACGGATGACCTTGACAATTCACTAGGACTAGTGATGTGTAACTTTTAAGTTACTCCACTCTCCTTGCTTATTCCATACCATCGAACAAATCGGTTCCTCGATTTGAGCAACGTCAACATATTTATGAGTGCCTCGATACTCATGGATTGTGGTTCGGTAATTTAAAATGTTGATCTAGAGTATCTTTCACTCGAGGATCTTAATTTTATTAGCAGCTATGTATTAGTAGTGCGTAACTACGTACCCACTATCATCACACTAGTAGCTCCATACTAGCCTGTGAGTAACTCCGTACCCAATGGCGTACCTCCCCCGAGTGGGAGTACCATATACAACCATCTATAACAAGATGCTTAAGTCACTTGCTACTAAGAAGTGACTACACAAATTGACCCCTCCATTGCACATTGCAGTACAATCTCTGGTATTACAACACAAATTTTTGGATGTCCTTATCATAGAGGTTAACTTAAAAACTAGTGCATAGGTCTTGTGGAGTCTCGGCTGACCTAACCACACCACTGGTGACTTTCTACAAAAAATGTGGCGCCGAAGTCACCACCTATGTACTTTAACTCCGTAAAGTACATGGTCTTCATCTATCATTTATGGAAAGTTATAAAACATTCCTGCGATGGATTTTTATCACCCTAAAATTATTGTGCACTATTTTAGTGTGAAGAGCTTTTTTCCTGGGTACCATGGTTCACCCCAAGCTCATCTGTTGCTAAATTCTCCGATTTAACAAAAGATATGTCTGCCTCCGAACACTCCAGTTCAACCCCAGACTTTGAGTTTACTTCTTAACACTCCGGTTAATTCAAAACTCACCAGATACAGTAGGATTTACCACTAAGCTCTCCGACTTAGCCTCCTATCCTAACTTAGCCCGAGTTTATGTACACTTCATATGTCGGATCCGATACTAACAATAACCAGGCTCGTCTGGAGTGAGTTACTACTCACTATTGCCATGTAAAACCTTATTAAATCCTAGAAATGCTCCACTCATTCCCCAGGGGTCATACGACTTATAGGGTTTACACGCACATGAACTTTGTAAGCAAAATAGCTTGTCATGCAATATTACAATTGCTTATGTAGGAAAGTAATATATTTCCCAAATTCATATGGTAGCAACTAAAATGTGCTCACAATCGCACACTTATGTTGAACATAGGCAAGACTACGCTTGCAAAATGCTATAGGGCGTCCCCCATGCATGAAACTATCCAACCAAACTAGTCTTACTGCTAACCTCTAGATTTAGATCACTCCGAAACTAAATCACTCTGTTAGCACTAGCACACCATCATGGTCTTGCTACCTAGAGCTTCTCCGAACTCTGTAACTGGGTTTTATCCCAACTTATGGCTATATTTGGTAATTTTCAAAGTTCAAATTTTATCTTGCACACTTTATCACTATAGACAAGTGTACATACAGACCTGCCAAAGAGTCAAGTTACATGCACAAGCCTTGGCGTCCCATTCCACCAAGACTACAATCGATTCCGTGAGAATTTGATGTCCCATACCATCAAATTACCACCAAACCAATTGATGTGACATATAAAAAGGCTCTTTCCCCCCTCGAAAGATCACCACAAACTCTCGAGCAGTGGGATGTCGACGCATGGCAATAAAAAGAAGAGAAAACCATGCTAGTAAGAACAGTTCTCTTCGTCGATCAACTTCTATAAGGGCATTGAGCATTACATCTCAAGACTATACCCCTTCAGATTTACCTTTGATTTCTACAACTCAATCCTAAATTTGCTATTATTATCTAGGCATATGCTAATCCCTCATATTAGTACTCCTAGATAAACCATTCAATTGAGTACTACTAGCAGCACTGCTAGCCCCTTTATCCCAAGTAATACACACCTTAGGGATTACTTTGACAAGGCAATCTACGTGACTAAATCAAACTAGTCACCACTCTCTAGGCCCAAGTAGTGACACTATTTTGTTACTACCAACAAAGGCCAGCTTGCCTCTACGGGCCAAGGCTCTCTTGTTGCTACAAACAGTAAGCAACTTGTTTGGACACAAGGCATAACCACATCAAGACTACGCTTGTACATGGTTCTCATTTGCCAAAGTTTATCACAATCTTCTAGCAACTGTTAAAAGATTGTGAAGGGTTATGAGCACTACGGCTCAATTAAGCTTACCTTGATTTCTTGTGTGATAAGCACTTTGTCTAATTTGGGCACAATTGACGCCACTACTGGTCCTCTTAGCCCAAGTAAAACACACCGAAGTTTTAGATTTACACTATAGCCAAACTACGTGACTTTGATGGTCAATACTAAGTCTATGCTCAGCTTAAATTTAGTCTCTCTGAACCAAATGTGTGATCACCACATGTGCTACTTTCGATTCACTTTGAACTAGGACCAAGTCACTCTGGACTAGACCTGAGTGGTGACACTGCAGAGAAGGTGTGTCTACAGAAGAACACATTTGTTTGTCGTTACAAAACAAACACAAATTTGTCCGAACAAAAACTTTAACTCTAGCAAGACGACATTCGCAAAAGTGTAAATTGAAATCTCGCGAGGCTACGCTCCCAGAGACTTCATAACAAAAATAAAAATGGTCGAGAGGCTGTGCCTTGCCGGGATTATCCCTTGTGCGGGGATTATCTTTTCTCCCCTTCCAAGAGAGGATTCGTTTGAAATTCTCTCATTTTTAATTTCATAAAAATGAATAATGAAAATATATTAAAAAAATAAATGGTTTTTTAACCCCTTTTTTTCTTTTTTTTTCTTTTTTCTGGCCGCCTGCAGCACTGGTGGCTGGCCGCCGCCGCCGCCCCCCCTAGCTGGCCAACGTTGTGGCTGCTTTGGCCACCACCGCCCCTAGCTAGCCGGCGCCGCCACCTGGCTAGCCGCCCATGGCTGGCCGCTGGCTGGCTGGCCGCCTAGGCCTGGCTGACCTGGCCGCCTAGCTGGCCGCCTAGGGCTGGCTGGCCGCCTAGGCCGCCTAGGCTGGCCGCCGCCTGGCTAGCCCATGGCTCAGGAAATCGACACAGCAGCAGCATTGCCGTTCACCTCCACACGTTTGCCGTAGCCGCCTGGCCTTGCTGGTCATTACATTTGTGTGGCTACGCCACTTTCATTCAAGCAATTTCACGCAGACCCAAACGTTGCATTGCTACAGCCAAGCGTGGGGATGCTATTCGTGTCTTCGCCTGCTGCCCCCAAATGTTGCAAACGGGCCGGTGCTCTTACGTGAGGTAGGGGGCTGTTGTTCGCCCCCCCACACACTGTAGACAGAGCTTTAACGCATTTGTTGGGCTGGCCTCACATCTTTGTAGAGACTCTTTTAACCTCCGTAGTAGAGGGCTTATCACAATTTTAATCTTAGAAAACTATTATAACACACTCAAACTTTTCACTCTCATCTTGAATAGACTCAAATATAACAATTTTGCACATTCTAGCCTCTATAGGGACTTAAAATGAAATTTCCCAAACAATATAACCAAGAGCAATATTTGTCTCAACCTCAATCTTGACCTTGATCTCACTCAGAGTCTTGATTTGAATCTCAATCTAGATCTCAATCATCTCAAATGATCATGAAGAACAGCTTACATGCTTTACAAGCCAAGGCACGAGAAATAGTAAAAAAAGACTGCAAAATAACACTTCGAAATGGGTAGAAGAACATGCCTTAAAGTAGAAACCAAAAGAGAAAACAAAACCTTCTAAACCCAAGAAAAACAAGGGACAACAAACTATCTAAACCAAGGTTGAATTAAAGGATAGGGAAAAGGAGCATGTGGAGGACATAAACCCAAAAGAGCCAAAAGCTCACATGACGTAGAAGCATCCACCTCAAAAGCCACCACACAAACCACAAGACCCATATATGCAACACAAGATACAAAATCCCAAAAGAAACTTCGATATCTCGTTGCATGGGCAAACATAAAGAATACCCAACGATCCAAAGAAAGTCAGAAGATGAAACAAGTTCTAGTATGTCACTTAGTGAGGATGAAATAAGCTCTGATTCGTCACTCAGTGCACTTAATAGACCAATCAAGAACTAGAATCCACCCAACCACCCCAAATTGAAAATAATGATCATATGACATATGTAGAACGCAAAAAGCAAGCTCAAGAGAGCATCCTTAGCATGGTTGAGTGTCTTACAGGATCACCTGTTGTGATTGAACCTCATAAAGACAATCCTAAAAAAGTAACCAAAATACAAAAACAAAAGGAGTATCGCTTTCCCTTTCAAGAGGAAGACATACTCTCTACAGAAGAGTCATTAGAGATAGATTGCATGAATTATGCAGTTGAGAAAGCACGTGAGAAATTTGATAATTCCGTTACAAAATTAAAGCAGTCTCTCAAAATCTAATTTGGAGGAATGCTCTTCTCTCATGTGGTGAGGCCAACATAACATCAACACTTGCACCTTTAAGGGCTCAACATGAGTTATACCAAGACATAAAGAGCTCCATAGAATGAGACTGTGACGATTCACAAGTTTTCAAACATATCTCATTTAGAATTATCAGAGGACTAAGTGTGCCATTGTACACATTGGGTACTCTTGAACAAGATGAGAGCCAAAAGAGGACGAAAGTGAATGGGAATATGAAACAGAAACGAGATCTGAAGCTAAAATACAAACTGAAACATCCATGGTTCCTCTTGAAGATTCTATCATGATATGGTTGGATTTTCCTATAGGCAATGATGTTAAGCACAAACGCACATTGATTAGCCCTCGAGCTAGTCATAACATCATGACAACAGACACTTGGGTGTCATTGTTGGGACAACCTAAACTCATCCCTATAGACAATGGTCTTACAAGAGGAGCCAATGGACAAAACATTGAGGTTCCTGGTTACTTTAGCTATGCTACTCAAACAATCGGTGGAGATATGGAATTTACATTCCATGTTACCATAGATTCCCTTGAGTATGATGTCATCCTTGGTGGAACTTGGATACATGACTCGTTGTATTCAATTGATGACTCCATGCAAATAGTCACCTTGAACACTCGTGCCGGCATTGTAGATTTGCTATTATGGGAGGAAGAGACCTTGGAGGAGTTGGAACTTCCAACATATCTTATTGAAAAGATCCCTAGGATTTTGGTTGGATTGGAACTTTCCAATAAAATCACCTCAGCTCAAGCACAGCTTTATCAAACACGAGAACACAATCTCATGACCCTCGATTTATGGGATTTGTTAGGTCAACCAACACTCATGGCTCATCCTGGAAGAATTCCTTTTACACAAGACTTAACAAAAGTTTGGAGACATAAGGAGGAATTAAACACAGAACAGCTTCACTATGTTGGTCACTTATACCACATTGTAGGAGAGTTTAAGGGAGAAGGTGGCAGCATATTCTACAATGACCACAACAATATATTCATGGACTTGGAGCTCTTGCAAAAGAGAATGGTGAACTTCTATGATATTACATTTGAGGAGATAGGAGGTGTAGTTCAGTTTGTCATCAAGCTTGATGAGTGCAAGATTATCAAGGAGAAAAAAATGGAAAGGGTCACAATAACACTTATGAATAGGGCTCTTTGTAATTGCAGTAGGGATGATCCAAAGTATTTTAGTGTGCAGTCCGAGACGAACATCTGGTGGCTAGGTTCATTTGAGGTCAAGAAAGAGGACCATGAATCATAATGCAGTGAAAGACCATGAAGGTGCTTCAAGGAATGTCAAAGTAGATGTTTGGTGTTCAATTGATACTCTGTTCCAAATGTGTGAGAAATTCAACTACTCCCAGCAAGACAAAAAGGGATTTCAAGACAACTTACAAGCGTTCAAAAAAGTATTCAGAGCTGCTTGGATTGACACCAACATTACACACTACATGGTATGTTTCTAGCTTACTGTTGTTTCCTAGCCCTCGATACTAACTTACATTTTATGTTTTCTTATGTAGCATATTCTCTATAACCACATGCCTTACTTTATCAACAAGTATGGAGATCCTAGCATGTGGAACACACAAGGACTCGAGAAATCACGCTATATGGCTCGAAATGCATATTTCAAGCACACACAACATGGTGGTGGAAAAAGTAAGGCAAATAGACTACAAGAAGTATTCCAATGGTTCTATAGAAGGATACTACAACAACTACATAAAAAAGAAACCTTGAGGTCATCCAAACTGATGCAGATACTTAGACATATGGGAAGGAAGAGATTGAAGCATTCTGAAGCATTTAAAAACTCAGATGCCATAGAAGCACAAAACAAATGGAGAGAACAAAAGATTTTTGTTAATCATCGTCGTTGGATAGATATATGTAACACATGTCTTTTACAGTGCATCTTTCCATTCTAATGACTTTGGCGATTCCAGTGAATTTGGCTTTCATTTATACCTTAGCAAACCCTATTTGCCATACTCTTCTAGTTCCTCTGGGTTCTCTATGCCTAGAGACAATGCTACTGCAGCATATGTATGAAAGTAACCCCTTCAGTTGCTCTGGTGTATCCAGGGTCGCATCCAAAAATTTCTAAGATAGTAGACTTCTCTAT